>NC_052346.1:8074714-8202214 GCF_016432855.1 Salvelinus namaycush
TGGATGTCCTTTGGGTGGTGGACCATTCTTGATACACACAGGAAACTGTTGAGAGTGAAAAACACAGCAGCACTGCAGTTCTTGACACGCTCAAACCGGTGCAACTGGCACCTACTACAATACCCTGTTCAAAGGCACTTAAGTCTTTTGTCTTGCCCATTCACCCTCTGAATGGCACACATACATATGTCTCAAGGCTTAAAAATCTGTCTAACTTGTCATCTTCCCTTCATCTACACTGATCGAAGTGGATTTAACAGGTAACATCAATAAGGGATCATAGTTTTCACCTGGACCTATCTGATCAGTCTGTCATGGAAAGAGCAGGTGCTCCTAATGTTTTGTATACTCGGTGTATATTTTGTGAATCATTAATTCATATTAAATATAATTATATAGGACTGTCTCACTGTGCATTTCCAACATCTTTGTGTACATTTCCAGAATCAAATATCTTCTCTTTGCCCCCAACCCAGGTTGAACACAAGAAACTGTACGGGCCCATCTGGCGCTCGCGGTTCTTTCCAGAATCAAATATCTTCTCTTTGCCCCCAACCCAGGTTGAACACAAGAAACTGTACGGGCCCATCTGGCGCTCGCGGTTCGGCCCGTTTGATGTGGTGAACGTGGCGTCTCCAGAGCTTATATCCCAGGTGATCCGTCAGGAGGGCCGCTACCCGGTCCGGACAGAGCTGCCACACTGGAAGGAGTACCGCGATATGAGGGGACAGGCCTATGGACTCCATGTGGAGTGAGTGGCCGATGAACCACATCAAGGACTACTCCTAGATTGGGTGTAGGAAAGGGAATGGATAATACTTACTTACACCCACTGTTCCCTCATTTTTGGGGGCACTGAGGAAATATTTGCTCGTGAGCGGAAACTTTAATGTTGTGAGAATTTTGTGCAACTTCCGGCACATGTTTACAGTAAACACTGCGGCTGTACCATTACAGTTTTAGACAGTAGCTAATAAGCTATTGTGGCTATTTGAGCATAATGTAGGCCTACCAACAAAACCAATGGCGCAAATCCCATAACATTTTCACATGGAAATAGCTTTTGATTTCTGTGATATAGCCTACAGTAACATATATGTGATGTTCAATGCAGGCCTATATTGCATTACATTTTTAATAACGTTTTTACATTATGAAACGCTTGATATTAATAATGTTTTACTTGGTCTGTGACACCAGGGTGACAGTACATTGTATTGTATGATGCAAGAAACCACTTTACAAAATACAATTTATTATTATTATTACCATACAGAGACTTAGACAATGTAGGATATGCAAGCGTGTCTCAAAATACAACACTGCCCCTTTAATTAAGATGTAAGCTTTTAAGCTGATTAGCTTTTCAAAGAGAGCTTGAAATGTGGCCTACATGTTTTGTGCTCTTGTAGGAAGCAGTAACTCCCCATTGCTGACCTATATTTAAGCAATAAGGCACCTCGGGGGTTGTGGTATATGGCCAATATACCACGACTAAGGGATGTTATTTTTCACGACACAACGTGGAGTGCCTGGATACAGCCTTTAGTCGTGGTATATTGGCCATATACCACAACCTCTGAGGTGCCTTACTGCTATTATAAACTGGTTACCAACGTAATTAGAGCAGTAAAAATAAATGTTTTATCATACTCATGGTATACGGTCTGATATACCACACCTGTCAGCCAATCAGAATTCAGGGCTCGAACCAGTCAGTTTATAATTATCAATAACCGGGCAAATAACTCGCTAACTAGCAAAGAATATCAACAAATGTGCACATGCGTGCTCTGAACTGAGCTGAAAAGCGCATTCACTCGCGGGTGATTGAAAGACCGCTCATGGGCTAACCCCACCAAAATAATTATACTCTGCTGCACACTGGCTCTCCCTACAACTAAATCACAGACTCAATCTTGCAAAGTTAGATTTGTTTTGTTGCATTTAAAAGGACCTGATGTAGTTAAGCAGTAAGGCACGAGGGGCTGTGGTATATGGCCAATATACCACGGCTAAGGGCTGTTCTTGGGCACAACACAGAGTGCCTGGATACAGCCTTTAGCCATGGTATATTGGCCATATACCACAAACCCCTGAGGTGCCTTATTGCTATTATAAACTGGTTACCAACGTAATTATATACGGTCTGATATACCACGGCTGTCAGCCAATCAGCATTCAGGGCTCGAACCACCCAGTTTATAATTTTGATTCGATCACAGAAAAAAGTAATCTATATAGTGCAAACTAATGCGGCGAACTCAGTGAAGTTCAATCTCTTGCGTCTCTGCATGGCATTTCTTCTGCGCGGCATCCTGGAGGAGGTACGCAGCTTAGAGGGAACATTGCTTACACACTATGCTTCAAAGATACACTATGACAGTTATTGGTAATAAATCATTGCCTTGGGTAAAAGCAATGTTGGTCTGGTTTGAGCAAACCCTAACTCGTACAGGTAAACTTGTTTCAGTAGTACCTCCACCTCCAACATTATCAATCTAACCTACAGGTAACTGCCAAAATAAAGGAAACGCCAACATAGCGTCTTAACGGGGCATTGGGCCACCACTAGTCGCCAGAAAAGCTTGAATGCGCCCTGGCATAGATTCTACAAGTGTCTGGAACTCTATTGGAGGGATTTGACACCATTATTCCATGAGAAATGTAATCATTTGGTGTTTTGTTGATGGTGGTGGAAACCGCCGTCTCAGGTGCTGCTCTATAATCTTCCATAAGTGTTCAATTGGGTTGAGATCTGAGATGTTCATTGCTTACTTAACTCAGGAACCACACCTATGTGGAAGCAGCTGCTTTTAATATACTTTGTATCCTTCATTTACTTAAGTTTTTCCTTTATTTTGGCCGTTACCTGTAGATATACCTCCACCCCTTTATTCTGAATAACTACTGTAGATTCACTGTCTGTCTCCTGTCCCCTCCTCTCCTCTCCTACAGTAAAGGCCCACAGTGGTACCGTATCCGTAGTGTCCTGAATCCAAAGATGCTGAAGCTAGCGGAGGTATCTGCGTACGCGCCTGTCATCCACCAGGTGGTAGGGGACCTGCTACAGCGTATTGAGAGGCTCCGCCTCCGCAGTCAGGACCACACCACCGTACCAGACCTCGCCACAGAGCTCTACAAGTTTGGCTTTGAAGGTGTGATATCATTGGTTTATTCAGTATTTTTTATGATTTTAACCCCTTCAGAAACACACACACACACAGTGGGGTTGGAAGCCAGAGTCTGCCACAGTCAGCAGCTTAGGTAAAGTGCCTTGCTCAGGGGCACAACGGCAGGAGATGGCATCTCGGATACCGAGAATCCCACCAGCTCTGTGTAGTCCTCATTGTTCACTGTGTTCTCTCCGTCCCTGCAGGGATCTCTTCCATCCTGTTTGAGACGCGGCTGGGTTGTCTGCAGGAGGAGATCCCTAAGGACACGCTGAAGTTCATCGCTGCAGCCAACGACATGCTAACCCTGTCTGAGACCGTCCTCTTCCTCCCGCTCTGGACACGCAACGTCCTGCCCTTCTGGAAACGATTTATCCAAGCCTGGGACGACCTGGTGGCTGTAGGTATGTTTGTAAATAATGTCAGGGGCTCCTTCTATTGAGCGACAAGCGGACTTCAATGTGTCGGTGGAAAGTAGACATGGTAGGTTCCACCTCCACAATGTAAGCGTACAGTTATTATTTCTATTGCACAATAGCTTGCCCATGTCACTTGCACGTCAGCCACTGTCAGCCGCTAAGCACCGTTGAGAAGTGTCGTAAATCGCAGACCTATGTGGGAACTTTGTTAATGTGGGTGGCAACCCGTCTGCCTAGGGAGACTAACTGTTGAGCTATGTTCACTATTGAGACTCATTTTGTGTGTGTTTGTGTGCGTCCCCTACATGAATGTGTGTGTTCAATGATTTCTACATAAACCCTCAGCTCAGCATCTCATTGACCATAAGTTGGCGCAGATGGATGCCCAGGTGCTGGCTGGGAAGCAGGTGGAGGGGATGTATCTCACCTACCTGCTGTCCTGTGATAAACTGACCCTGGGAGAGGTGTACATCAGCATCACAGAGCTGTTGCTGGGCGGAGTGGACACGGTGAGAGGAGAGGGTTATGGGAGGTCATACAGAGAGGAGGGTGGTGCCATACATAACAGCAGGGTCACGTTCAGTAGGGTACACCGTAAACAAACCTTTTGAAATGGAAAACGAACATGTGAATTTCTCATTGGCAAATTTATATTATTTCCTCTACATTTCAAAATGTTTTCTTCTGTTTTGTGCCTACTGGACACGTCTTAGGGAATGGGGGAAGTGATGGAGTCGGAGGCTTTTGTAGGGTGGAGGTGTATTTTGGCTTTAAGATTACACAATTCTCCCCAGGCCATAAACACTGAAACCATTTGCTTTAGTCATATATACGTATTTGCGGTGTAACTTTGTATTTATTTTAGAGGGTACAAAATGCACTCACATAACCACAGACAGATACACAGTAACCATACAAACACTACATGACCTGCCTGGCTGCATTCCCTGGTGCAGTCTGGTCTTGTTTCTGTCAAGCATCACTTGCTGCTGTCTGGGATCTCCAAAGTCATTTCCTGTGCTGCTTTTATGATCAATAAATGTTGATGATCACTGATAACTTGTCTCTGATACAGCCTCCACCACTCCCTCAACTTTGAATCATATTTTTTTTTTAGAAACATCAGCACTTTAATTGTCCTAGTCAAATTTCCCCTCAGGGACGATAAAGTATACTGAACAAAAATCTAAAATGCAACAATTTCAAAGATATTACAGAGTTACAGTTCATATAACTAAATAAATTTAATTAATTAATTAGGCCCGAATCTATGGATTTCACATGACTGCGAATACAGATATGCATCTGTTGGTCACAGATACCTTAAAAGAAAAAGTAGGGCCTCCCGAGTGGCGCAGCGGTCTAAGGCACTGCAGTGCTTGAGGCGTCACTACAGATCTGGGTTCGATCCCGGACTGTGACGCAGCCGGCGACGCATAATTGTCCCAGCGTCGTCCGGGTTAGGGGAGGGTTTGACCAGCCAGAATGTCCTTGTCCCATCGCGCTCTAGCAACTCCTGTGGCTGGCTGGGCGCACGTACTCTGACACGGTCGCCAGTTGTACAGTGTTTCCTCCGACACATTGGTGCGGTTAAGCGAGCAGTGTGTCAAGAAGCAGTGCAGCTTGGTAGGGTCGTGTTTCGGAGGTGGTCGCTCCAGATACCAGTCAGTATCTGGCGTGACCACCATTTGCCTCATGCAGCGCGACACATCTCTTTCACATAGAGTTGATCAGGCTGTGGAATGTTATCTGACTCCTCTTCAATTGCTGTGCTAAGTTGCTGGATATGGACGGGAACTGGAACACGCTGTCGTACACGTCGATTTAGATTAGCCCAAACATGCTCAATGGGTGAATGGTGTGAGTAAGCAAGCCATGGAAGAACTGGGACATGTTCAGCTTCCAGGAATTGTGTACAGATCCTTGCAACATGGGGCAGTGCATTATCATGCTGAAACATGAGGTGATGGCAACGGATGAATGGCACGACAGTGGGCCTCAGGATCTCATCACTCTATCTCTGTGCATTCAAATTGCCATTGCTAAAATGCAGTTGTGTTCGTTGTCCGTAGCTTATGCCAGCTTATACCATAACCCCACCGCCACCATGGGGCACTCTGTTTACAACGTTGACATCATCAAACCACTTATGGTAGAGTAATGAACATTCAATTCTCTGGCAACAGCTCTGGTGGACATTCCTGCAGTCAGCATACCAATTGCACGCTCCTTCAAAACTTGAGACATCTGTGGCATTGTAGTGTGACAAAACTGCACATTTTATAACAGACTTTTATTGTCCCCAGCACAAGGTGCACCTGTGTAATGACCGTGTTGTTTAATCAGCTTCTTGATATGCCACACCGGTCAGGTGGATTAATTATCTTGGCAAAGGAGAAATGCTCACTAGGGATATAAACAAATTTGTGCACAACATTTGAGAGAAATAAGCTTTTTGTGAGTATGGACAATTTATGGCATCTTTTATTTCAACTCATGAAACATGGGACCAACACTTTACATGTTGCGTTCAGATTTTTGTTCAGTATATATCATATCACTTCACTTTAAGTAAACCCCTCTTTCTTTCTATCGTCCTTCTCCTTTCGCCTCAGACGTCCAACACCTTGTCGTGGGCATTGTACCAGTTGGCTCGCGACGCTGCGTCTCAGGACAGGCTGTACCGTGAGATCATGTCTGTGTGTCCGGGAAGACAGCAGCCCAGATCAGAGGACCTGAGCAGGATGCCCTACCTGAAGGCTGTCATCAAGGAGACTCTGAGGTGAACACACACACGCACGTAGGCACGGATGCATGTACACGTATACACACGCAGGTTCTGAGGTGAACACACGCACATGCACACACACACACGGCGACCTGCAACTGGCCTCTTGTTTTGAGCATGCCTGGTCAAAGAGTATGTCTGCCTGTGTGCTTGCATTTTCCTTTCCCTAATTATACTGATGATGACTGATAAGTGAGATAACATGTTGCCATTTCATCCGGAGTGCAGAGAGTCAAGGTGGAGGCATGGGGCATGCTTTTTGGACAGTTTATGTAAGGAGGGAGGGTGGGGGCAGAAATGTCCTTATATAACCTGAATGGTGTGTTCAAATTTGAATTGTCACATGCTTCGTAAAGAACAGGTGTAAACTAACTGTGAAATGCTTACGGCCCTTCCCAACAATGCAGAATACAATATATATGTTTTAGTAATAATAAATAAAAAACATTGTAACACGAGGAATATATATACACAATGAGTAATATTTACTTGGCTATGTACACGGGGTACCAATACTGAGTCAATGTGCAGGGGTATGAGGTAGAGATGTACATATCGGTAGGGGTAAAGTGACCAGGCAACAGGATAGATAAGACGGAAGCAATAGCGTATGTGATGTGTGTGTGTGTGGCAAATGTGTGCCTGTGTGTACATCTTATTTGTGTGTGTATGTGTTAGAGTAAGTATGTGTCAAAAAGGGTCAATGCAGATAGTCCAGGTAGCTATATGGTGAACTATTTAGCAGTCTTATGGCTTGGGGCTAGAAGCTGTTCAGGAGCCTTTTGCTCCCAGACTTAGCTCTCCGGTACCGTTTACTGTGCGGTAGCAGAGAGAACAGTTGATGACTTGGGTGGCTGGAGTCTTTTGACAATTTTTAGGGCCTTCCTTTGACACCGCCTGGTATAGAGGTCCTGGATGACAGGCTTATAGAAGGAAATTGGCCCCCTCCACCTCTTCCTATATGGTCATAGCCATTTATCCTGTGTGTCCTTGATTTTCGAATGATTCAAATGCTCAATAACACCATCTAGGTCAGAATCACAACCTGCCATTGCCAACTCTCCGGTATTTAGGTGTATCAAAACTTTACCAATTACCAATGCGACCAGACCTGCCAACATGCACGCATTTTGCATACCAACTACGCAATTCTCTGTCCGTGTACGCAGGTAATGAATAGGGCCTGATTTTTTTTACATTTTAATAAAAATAAATCCACTGACATCCCAATTCTCAAGCTGCAACACACAGACATGTACAAAGTTTGTGTCAAAGGACATGGAGATGAATACATCATTATTGGACGTAGCTGCCCAGTGTCTGCCCCTCCTGTTTGTTGTGATGCTGAGTTTCCTGACTGTCAGCTGTACGTAAACACATGGACAAATCCCTTTTCGACTCCGTGTGTTGTGGGAAGGTTAACACTGATTGTTTCAAGCTAACGTTAGAGAACATAAGATGGACATTCAGTGGGCTCTAAAGTGCCAGCAGTTCACTCGCATTTGCTAGTGAAAGAAATTAAATGCAAATACGAAAAGTAACTGGTCGCAGTAACTGGAGTGTGATATACATTTAATTATGCGTCCCATTAGTTGTATTTTCCACGTAACATGACGAGGATCACGCAACCTGATAGACTGTGATTATGATCCACGTCACAAAAAGCATTACAAAAGTATAATCACTAAATGGAGTGGGGAGTTTAGAAGACTGTGCGATGAAAAAAATAATGAGTGTCCGGTATTAGCTATAGAGGCAATGCTTCTAAAATGCCTTTGCACTAAATTTGCGAGTTGAATCTCCAATTTGCCGCGCGCTTCTGGTACTCTAAAGGGTTGGCAGGTCTGGTATACTGAACATTCCTAGCCACACAAAGGTTTATATAAGGCATTCCTACAGAGGCTCCCCATGTTGCTGAAGCTGTTCTCTCTGCAGGATGTACCCTGTAGTTCCAGGGAATGGCCGTCTAACCGTAGACAATGAAGTTGTTGTGGACAACTACTGGTTCCCAAAGAAGGTAGGGGCAGGCGATGAAGAGAAAGATATCAACATCTCTCTCTTTCACCTTTGTCAATACTTAAGAAATCTCTATTTCTTTCCCCAAAGGATGAGTTGTAATTTCCATGAAATTCTGTCAGTCGCTCTACTTCCTGTCTGTCTACTACTTCCTATTCCCCTCTCTCAGACCCAGTTCCATCTGTGTCACTATGCTGCCAGTCATGACGAGGGGGAGTTTGTGGATGCAGAGTGTTTCAGGCCTGAGCGTTGGCTGAGAGGGGATCCAGAGTCGTTCCAACACCACCCCTACAGCTCTATACCCTTCGGGGTGGGCGTGAGAGCCTGTGTGGGCAAGAGAGTGGCAGAGCTAGAGATGTACTTTGCCCTCTCCAGGGTGAGTAAGAGAAGTATTTCATTGGGATTTCCAAGGAAGTGTTGAGTAATAAAAAGCCATCGGTGCCAAAATGATGTTACCACAGACTGTTGGAGGTGATTGTTGTTGGATTTCGTCCATCATCTGTGGTGATTCGCTAATGGTAAATCCCCAGAAGCAATCTAAGAGTGTGTGGGAACTTACAACAGGTGTGACAAACCCCATTTTTATGAGTGGGGCCATATTCTGCTTTTACTATCCCAGTTGCCATGGGACGTTATAGAGACTTAATGTTATGGTTGTAAACTGATTATCTGGCTAGAGAGACGTCAGACAACCAGGTGGCTCATTAACACTAAACCCTTGAACTTGAATTCTTGTCCCCCCTCTACAGCTGATGCAGCATTATGAGATCCAGCCAGAGGATGGGGCCCCGACCACAGAGCCCAAGACTAGAACACTGCTCATCCCGTCCAAACCCATCAACCTGCGCTTCCTACCCCGAGCCTGAGGAGGGTGCCAGGGAGTTATAGAAAGGGATTGACAGGAGGGTGTTGTGATGTGGTAACCTCCAGTCCCCTAGATCCCCTTAAACATAGCCGCAGTAGTAGTTTGGGTGGGGGGAGGGGATGCTGAAAAATAACTTTTGTTCGTGCTATAGACAGCTATATCGGTCTGCTAATACAGGACTAGTAAAGGCCCAGTGCACTACTTTTGTGAAGAAATTATATTTTCAAAAACATCTTTTTTTATTCTTTTTTTAATGCAGATTTGTCATGGGGTGCTGCAGCACCCCTATTTCCTGTGGCTATGCCCTGAAATCAAATCTGATTCATACCAGGTTATTCGGAGGTGTATAACTGGGGCCTTTGCTCTGTTGACCTTTACTATGAAGCTAATACATATAGATTAATCTGCCCTGTAATAAATGCACATTGGTGTTAAGGAGAAATGTATCACAGAGTGTGTGTGAAGGGCATTCTAATATAATATCATTAGTTGCTAATACACCTTGTATATTTGTCTAGGGTATTGGCCATCAACCTTTTACTTCATTAAAAGTCTTTATGAAATGTGAACTTGTGTGCCCACATTGTTTTTTTATGTCCTACATTAGCATTTAACAAGTGCTGGAAACTCTGTGGTCCATACAAAGATTAAAAGATGGGTTATATTTACGTTAAATATTAGTTTGTATTTGTGTTATTTATTAGGTTTAACCAACGGGGAAAAGTCAGTTGAGTGTTAAAATAAAAACAGTAGGTTGCAACTTGAAATATAGGTTTGTTAATAATCAAATATAACAGTTGGCGTTGAGTCATATATTTGGTTTCAACAAATGCAAAAAAAAATGTTTCAGTTGAGAACCTAACTCATTTACTTGTAACTAGTTGAAGCCATTTTTTTTTACAGTACATGTCACATAGCCACCAATGCTATCAGCAGATTTATGGATGATTAGGCCCACATTTTACATCTCACATGTGGGCTATATTATAGGCCAATAGCCAGCCTAGACATATTTATCAAGTAGCCTATCGGACCACAGCCACTTAGGGCAATGTATTTTGTTAAATATTCATGTTTATTTGATGTTGAGAATAGTTTTAAAAAATTCGATGCAGAACATCTCACATGGGTCGGGACCACTGTCCTCCATATTTTGTCCTAGAGCTCTCTTATCCTCATCCAGCCAGCCCTGCACTTTTCCCTAGAATGGTATGCCCCGGCATGAGCCTATTGAGCCTGCTGATGCGATACGTCTCCTCTACACCCTGGACGCTCATATTATTTTCGTCGGCACTGCAAAGCCTCGAATGTGGATTGGATGAAGATGTAGGATACAGCTCTAAAATTATGCTATACATAGATAGTGTATGTTCTATCATGTAGACTAGTCACTGTATATTTTTGAATTAGGCTACAGTTGTCTTGTGTCTGGCTACGTTGGATTACCTGGAGTAGCTAGAAACATCCGTCGCGCCTCAAAATGAGGGATGCTGAACGATTCGGATGAGTCGTTTTGGGGCAAGATGCGGAGAGAATGGCTGGGGCAGTGCTTCGTAGGATGCTGAGGCTTTGTGATGGTGAGTTGACGCCGACGGTTCGCCTCTTTGTTCTTTATAGGAACCATTCGACTGGACATTCCATGCCTCGGGCATCCCAGGCAGAACCATTTTCCACAGGCCTAGCTACGATGACCATTGGTTCGCTAGGGTTCGGGCGCTAATGTCAAATAACAGTTGCCGTTGCATTATTTGATCCTACGGAATTGTTGTTTACATCTAATCAATTAGGTCCGACGGCACTATAGCATCAATGACATCATTTCATTTCTGCCTTGCAAAGCTATGTCCATGACGTCCACAAAGCGCAATGTGTGCAAAGATTCCATTCCAGTCAATGGTGCTTCTATCACGGGGTCAATGTCCGTTACATTACAATACAAATGTGGTGTAGGCAACATAGCATCATGTATTATAAAGTGCACCCCAGGGAAATGCCACCGCCATACAGCCAGTCTAAATAGATGTGTAGGCTAAGCCTATGTAGGTGTGAGTGACTGACTGGGTTTGCAGCCCAGGTCGGGGCACCTCAATGCTGTGGATTAGCCCACTGAGCTAAAGCCTAGGCTATTACATCGGGGAACTAAGTCTTTAGGTCTCACTGGTGTGTTGTGGAAAGAAAGCATTCAGTTGGCATTGAGTCACAGGGTAAACACATTGAAGATAATACTACCTGCTCTGTCGCCTAACAGACAGGATATCACTGTATGGCTGTCTGTGTGTTATTGTTCTAGTGAGGCAGTCAATCTGTCAACCCCCACAGCCTTCATGCTGTGAGGGTTTCCTTAGCCTGTTGGTGGTGCACACTGGTTTGAATGATCCTAGAGGGAAAAACAAACAGACAACATCTTGAGCCTTGTCGACAACAATCTGGCGTCTGTGTCTCTCTCTTTTCATATTTCTCGCTCTTTCTTCCGATCTCGCTCTCTCTTTCTATGTCTCTCCATATTTCTCATGTTTAGTGTAGATTCTGTCTCCTAGTGTAAACATCTGCCTTCCAGAGAAATCGCAGGCTTTGATAACACACGGACATGTTTTCTTTCTCACGCACACTGAAAGGTGTGTGTGTGCGTGCGTACATGGTGTTTGTCAGTGGTGGAGATAAAGCAGCATGTTGCCCATTTGATTTCCATGGCAGCAGTGGAACAGCCATGCCCTGACACTGATCCAATTGGAAAGCTGAACCACCTAGGTTCCACTCCATTATCCTGACCTCTGACCTGTCCTGTTCCAACCTCTTCTCAGAACAGGCCAGGCAGCACCAGTCAATGTCAATAGACCTACATAGGAACACTGTGGCTGAGTGACCATCTACTTGTCTCTGTCCTCATCGTGACCCTTTATTGGCATCCTAACTGTCATGTGTTGTCATAACGACCAATGGAAGCATTGTTGTTTTAACAGCAAAAACAAGTCATTGATTTATCCCATTAATTCATCACTGTGTTGATTGAATTGCATGATAGCTCCATTGATGAGGGAGTTCATGAAGACTATTGATTGACTCATGACAGAGGTCGTTGCTGTGTTGTTATTTGACAGTGCTAGTTTAGAGGTCAGGGGTCATGGACGGGGGTCATATGACCGTGCAGCCTGAATTAAGGAACTGCAAAGCAAAAGTCCTTCCTCAACACACACACACACACACACACACACACACACACACACACACAGGAATGTTGTATTGCTTATCAGACAGGTGTTTTGTTGTACATTCTGAAATCCTTTGTTTACATGTGGGTGACCTTTTTTTTGTACACAGATTTATGTAGATTATGGAATTCATTTTAATTATGGAGATGAGCGTAACTATGATGCTTTAATCCCTTGGATTATGATGATGGTTAAACAGTTATGCGTCTAATCCCATGTCCTGATGAGCTGCTGAGATATTTTTAGCATTTAACGTTGCGTTAAATGAAATAACTTAATTCAGAGAGGGAGAGAGAGGGGGAGAGATATCTTGATTGCCTGCTATGTGTGGTTGAATGATGGCTAAGTGTCAGGCTGCCAGTAGTTTAAGTGCACGACTTCCTCTCATTCCCTTCCCATCATCGCCTCCGAATTCGAGGAACAAATCATTCAATCATTCATTTGGATCATTGCGAAGAAAAATGAAAAAAGAGACAAGGAAAGAAAAGGAAACGCACATTTGAGAGTATAGAGGGATGAGGAGGTGGTGAGAAGAGAGGAGGTGAATCATTATGCAGCAAGATACAGTTCCTGAATGATCAAGAGTGGGATGTTTTGGGATATTATCGAACTCCTTCCTCAGGGTGTACAGGGAGAGAGTGTGTAGGGGTTCAGTGGGGGAGGGAGTGTTGTGAACACTGAGGGGCCTATACTGCAGGAGCGTCTTAAAGACGCTGTGGAGACCGAGCCTTTTGTTGGTCATCTGTCCCAGTTATGTAACAATGACAACGCTAAGTCAAGACTAATAACAGCGTTCACACTCAAAGGAGCGGGGACATGGGGGAAGAAGAGTAGAGAGAGATGGAGAATGGGATGTACATGTATGAAGGAATGATGGCAGAAGACGCCATATAACAGTTGCGGGATACAGAGAGAGATGGAGAGAGTGAATAAGGGAAAGGGATGTGAATTGAGGAGAGGTGAATCGTGTGTGCACGAGGAGTGTGAATGAGATGGATTGTAATAGAATTAATCCAGTCCTCTGCTGTCCTTCCTCCTGGCTACAGATACAGATAGCAGGTCCCAATCTCATTATCTGTCTACGTGCAGAACACATACACACACACCAAGATTAACACCAGATCAGACTGACACAGACTGGGACTAACTGAATCGTAAGTATGAAGAGCATAAACCGTAATACGCTGGATTTAGTTTTACAACTGCTTAAGGTCTATCCTTTGTTTCTGGATCTCAATCATTTGTCCTAGTGAATAAACAGGTGAATCGATTCAATTATATTAGAAGAGTCAGTAGAGAGAGACTCTTTGTATGTGTAATAAACCACTGCAAGTCACCTCTAGGTCCACACACAGAAGGAATTCAACTCCCTTAGATTCCCACTAGACTGCCTGGGTCTCTTTGAGAGATGCGTTAAGTGGTCTGCTCAGTTCATTAATGACTCCAAAGGAACTCCATCCCAGAGAGAGTGTAGGAGCTGCAGCCTCCGCAGTCTGCTGGGGGAAACAATTGGTAACATTCATGGCCATGTCCGCTGACACACAAAGCTCTCATAGATAAACCCATCGTTCTCTCTCTATCTGCCCCCGGATCCACCCCACCATCACCACCACCCCCTTTTATGGGCAGAATGAAGAGATTTCTAGTCCATCCAGTCTGATGGGCTAGCTGATCCATTGATGAGCGCCAACTGGGTTTACGTGACAGTTGCTGTCACTAGGCCATTATCTGCTATACCAGGCAGGATTTACCGAAGTAAGATCATTTTTATTTGCCCATTATGTGCCACCGACTGTCTAACCAGGTGATCCCCACCACTCTGCCTGGGCCTCCACGAAGGAGCTCTGCCTGGGCCCTAGTATCACAACCAGAACCAGAGGGGGTAGAGGACAAATAACAGGCCAACAATTAGCCTGTAGCGGCCAAGTCTAACACCCTGTCTCCTCTCTTTGGTAGGATTTGACATTTAGTTGAATCGCTATCTATCGCCCCCCTCAAGGGTTTCTCATTGTCCCTATGGTGCCCCAACACAGCAGCCTGGCTCTCAACGGGACTGTGTGGGGTAACACGTGAGTCTGTTGACATACACACCGATGATCTGCCTGCCACCACAGTTGTCCTAGTTACCACGGCGACACAGCCTGTCATGTTTCCACAGCGGCCACAGCCAGTCACACATCAGTGATGGATATTGATCGACATGCGAGTCAGCTTTAGAGGTTAAGGGTTGAAATTAACAGCTATATTGATTGATAACTGCCACTGTTATCGCGCCAAACCCGTGTGTCCATTCCACGAGTTATAGTTCTTCATCGGAAAGTGGCTCTGATAGGACTGTGTGATATAAGTCTGTGACCACGTGAGCTCGGTCTGTCACACACCTCACGGAATTCTCACAGTAGTTCATAGGCCTTCCTTCAGTTACGTGGGCATCATACTTTCATCCTAGCCTGGCTGGTTCCAGATCTGTTTCTGCGCTCTTGCCAACTCCTTTTGCTGTCGTTGTCAAGCCAAACATGTTTGGCATAACAATTCCATAAAGACTTGGCAAGAGAGCAGAAACAGATCTGGGACCAGCCAGGCTACATTGATTTCAAATCGTTCTACATAACTGTAATATTCATATGTGTAAACATACTGAATTATAATTGGATGCATTTTACCGCCATATCATACTGTGCTATGATTGGTTAAGACCACCCAGATGGTTAGGTCATGGGCAGTTGATCCTGGTTGGCGATATGTGAACATGCCCGTTATAGCTAGCTAATAAAGAGCTACGTTAAGAAATATCCTGTAGTACTGCATTTTATTATTTTGTACAAAGTGTGCAAAACAAGACATGGTGTCAGAGTAAAAGGTCCTAAAAGATGGATTTTTCTGGTGTTCCTTCACCTCGAATGGACTGGGAGTCTACAAACTTACCCGATGCATGGCGTAAGTACAAACAGCATGTGGAGCTAATGTTCACGGGACCTCTGAAGGGAAGAGGAAAAGTGTAGCTACCTGCTCCTCTGGATCGGTGAAAAAGGGAGAGATATTTACAACAGATGGACACTTACCGAGGCTGAATCAAAGGTACTGAAAACATACTACGATCGTTCTGAAGCATATGTTGTGCCGAAGACCAATACGATTTTCGCTAGGTACAAATTCCATGAGAAAGTACAGGGAGCTAGCGAGTCTTTTCAACAGTTTGTGACTGAGCTGCGTCTGCTTGTGAAAGACTGTGATTATGCAAACAAGGATGAGATGGTCAGGGACCGTATTGTATTTGGAATACACTCACCGCGAGTGAGAGAGAAACTTTTGAATGTTGGGTCTGAGGTAACGCTGGACAAAGCTATCGACATAGCCAGATCTCACGAGCTAGCACTGGCTCAGATGAAAACCATTTCGCGCGGCAGCACGAGCGCATCACGTGAACAAGCAGTGCACGCAGTCAGGCAGACATCAAAGCACACCTCCGGTGCACAGAGAGCGCGTTTTAGAACAGAGCGAGACATACTCAAAACATGTGGATATTGTGGATACAAAGTGCATGGCGAACAAGGAAATTGCCCAGCTAAAGGCAAACAGTGTACTAAATGTGGAAAATGGAATCACTTTGCAAAAGTGTGCAGAGCTTACCGTGGAAAAACAGTACACACAGTGAGTGAAGATGAAATGTCAATCAAAGAGTCAAACGCTGATGAACTGTTTATTGAGTCAGTGACACAGAAAAGTCATATCAGAGACAGAGCAAGCCTTTGCTGACATTGAGATAGGAACACAAGGCACAAAGCTAAAGTTCAAACTAGACACTGGTGCACAAGTAAACATTATTCCTCTGAATAAGTACTGCAGCTTGACATCTGAGTGCGAGCTACAGCCCACCATGCGCATACTGACTGGTTATGGTGGTGAACAGCTCCCAGTAAAACACACATACACTTTCAAATGCAAATACAAGGAAAGTGACATGATGTTGGACTTTTACGTTGTTGACACTAGAGCCCCTGCAGTGCTAGGTCTTAAAGCATGTTTAGACATGGACCTCATCAAGCTAGTTTTATCAGTGACAGCACCAGTAGAGACAGACAATGTACTGGAGGAGTTTGCTGATGTTTTTACAGGAATATGAGTATTCCCAGGAGAATGTACCATTCACCTTGACCCAGACGCAATCCCTGTGGTCTACCCACCGAGAAAGATTCCCCTTGCTCTCCGTGCCCGTCTGAAGAAAGAGTTGGAGAGCATGGAGCAATCTGACATAGTCACCAAGGTTCCAGAACCGACTGACTGGGTAAATGCGTTAGTGGTGGTGGAGAAACCACGCACAGGCAAGCTCCGAGTATGTCTCGACCCAAGAGACTTGAACAAGGCTATCAAACGCCCCCATTATCCTTTACCGACGCTAGATGGCATCACACACAAGCTAGCGGGAGCACACTACTTCAGTGTCATGGACGCTAGATCAGGCTACTGGGCTATCAAGCTCACAGAAGTGTCATCTAAGCTCACAACATTCAACACACCGTTTGGACGCTACAGGTTCCGTCGCCTGGCTTTTGGGATTATCTCAGCCCAAGACGAGTTTCAGCGAAAGATCGACGAAGTGTACGAAGGCCTCGACGGAGGTGTGGCAATTGTGGACGACATTCTTGTCTATGGTCGAACCAAAGAGGAGCACGACCGAAACCTCCGCGCGATGCTGCAAAGGTCCCGCGAGAGAGGAGTCCGGCTCAACCCCGAGAAGAGCACAGTCGGCGCTACAGAGGTCAGCTACTTCGGACATCTTCTCACAGCGACTGGAATCAAGCCAGATCCACAGAAGATCTCAACCATAAAATAAATTTAGCCACCAAAGAACCGTGCAGAGCTGGAAACAGTGCTTGGCATGGTCAACTACTTAGCCAAGTTCGCACCCAGCCTCTCCAATGCTAATGCACCCCTGCGTCAACTGCTAAAGCAGTCCAGTGAGTTTCTCTGGGACAAGCAACACGACATTGCTTTCCAGAATGTGAAAGACTTGATCACGAGAGAACCAGGACCAATCCTTGCCTACTACGACCCCGACAAAGAGCTCAGACTCCAAGTGGACGCGTCGAAGTATGGACTAAGTGCAGTGCTACTGCAAGAAGGAAAGCCCATTGGCTACGCTTCCAAATCTCACAGACTGTGAAATCAACTACGCTCAAATTGAAAAGGAGCTCTACGCCATTCTGTTCGGATGTAAACGTTTCCATCAGTACATATGGACGACAAGTCATTGTGGAATCCGACCACAAGCCCCTTGAGTCAATTATGAGGAAACCACTAGCCGCAGCCCCGCCAAGGCTACAGAGAATGATCCTTCAACTACAAAAATACGACTTCACAATCACTCACCGTCCAGGCAAAGACATCCCTGTCGCAGACACGCTCCAGGAAGTTTCTTACCTATAAGGACAGCAGCCTCAGTGAAGGCATGGACATGCAAGTGCACACTGTGTACAGCAACTTACCAGTTAGTGACACAAAACTGAAGGAGATCCAAGCAGAAACAGAAAAGGACTCGCAACTCGCACAGCTGAGGAAAGTCATACAGGATGGATGGCCTGAGGAGAGGAGAAAATGCCCTCAGAGCGTCTCAGAATTCTGGAACCATCGTGATGAACTATCACAGATCAACGGAATAATTTTCAAAGAAGAGAAAATCATTATTCCTACCAGTCTCAGAGAAGAGATTTTGACTAAGATCCATGCTGGACACATGGGCATGGAAAAGTGCAAACAGAGAGCACGGGACATTTTGTTTTGGCCCGGAATGTGCAAACAAATAGAGGACGTTGTTGGTAAATGCGCCATATGTCTTGAACGACGCCCCTCAAACACCAAAGAGCCAATGTTACCTCACTGTATCCCAGACCGACCCTGGCAGGTTGTGGCAACCAATCTGTTTACCTAGAACAACGAGGACTACATCGTAACAGTGGACTACTACAGCAGATACTTCGAACTCGACAAGCTTCACAGCACCACATCTGCAGCTGTGATACACAAGCTGAAAGCAGCCTTTGCCAGGCATGGCATTGTAGAGACTTTAATATCTGACAATGGGCCCTGTTACAAATCAAATGAGTTTGAATCCTTCACAAAAGCATGGGAGTTCACACATGTCACCACAAGCCCGCATTACCCTCAAAGTAATGGCCTTGCTGAAAAATCTGTGCAGATTGCCAAATCACTCATGGATAAAGCAAAAGCAGACGAGAGACCCCTACCTCAGTCTCCTTGAATACCGCAACACTCCAGTTGACAACTTCAAATCACCAGCCCAGCTGTTGATGAGCCGCAGACTTCGCTCAATCCTTCCCAGCACCAACCAGCAGCTACAACCTGAGGTCGTCAGCTACAAGGGTCAGTTTGAATCCAGGAGCATGGCCTCTGGAAGCCATCAGTCGTCATCCAGCCAGCTGACACTGAACGTTCATATCACGTCCGCACCGCAGAAGGAGCAGTGTACCGCCGCAATCGTCGTCACCTACTGAACACAAAAGAACAACACACTGATGAGATGAACTGTTCCCATGAAAGAGAACGTGATGGACTAACACACACACAGCACAACATACACCATACTTACCTGCAACACCACAAGAACTGTTGACTGACACAGAAGCATGCTCAGCATCATATCACACAAGGTCAGGAGGAGAGGTCAAGCCCGGAGCTGTCCTAGACCTGTGAAATGTCAAAGGGTGTAGGCAGATCGCTGCCCTAAAAGAGTTCCAGACTGTAAATTTGTTATTGGAAGTTCACTTGAAATGCTTTGGTATTGTATTTGTTTGAAATGTTAAGATGTATTTCTACTGTGAAAGCAGAGTTGCTGAGAATCCCTTGTTTGAAAAGTAACAGTATGTTGGATCATTGTTTCAGAGTCTATGTTGATTCAGTTGGTGTAGTATGCAATATAAATGGTTACTTACCTTGAGTTCAAACTGCAGAGCATGTTTTCAAAAGAAACGCTTAGAATATGTAAACTTTTTTCTTTTGTTTTAAAAGAAGGGGGATGTAATATTCATATGTGTAAACATACTGAATTATAATTGGATGCATTTTACCGCCATATCATACTGTGCTATGATTGGTTAAGACCACCCAGATGGTTACGTCATGGTCAGTTTTGATCCTGGTTGGCGATATGTGAACATGCCAGTTATAGCTAGCTAATAAAGAGCTACGTTAAGAAATATCCTGTAGTACTGCATTTTATTATTTTGTACAAAGTGAGCAAAACAACCTTGTTTCTGCACTAGGTGTTTCTTTTGGTTATGTTCTTGAAATTCAATTGGGGAGAGAACACGAGATAAGACTGGCGAACCCAAAGATATCTGCAACAAGCGATAGGGGAAGGAAGACGGGAGGAACTGAGGAAACGAGAGAAAGAGAGAATGGAATGATGCAATCTTGCTTGATCAGACTACTGATTATGAAGTAGATGATGGAGGAGATAAGAAACAAAAAAGGAAAGGGACTGGCAACACAGCCACCATTTTGTATCTGTGTGACTGTGGGGTTGGACATGAAAAAATAATTACACCCAATAGAATAAATACAACTTGAAAATTTATATTTCCTGAAAAAAATGGGTGCGCTTGCTTCATTGTATTTTTTAAGAAAGCACACTAATTGTCCTCCTAGCTCCAAAACAGTGAGAGAACATCTGGGGAACCCTATGAAGACATTTAGTAGCAGCGACAGACCAGAAGCCCAGAGCAGCAGTAACACAGTGGGAAAACATCTGGGGAACACTATGAAGACATTTAGTAGCAGCGACAGACCAGAAGCCCACAGCAGCAGTAACACAGTGGGAAAACATCTGATGAAGTCTATAAAGACATTTAGTAGCAGCGACAGCCCAGAAGCCCAGAGCAGCAGTAACACAGTGGGAAAACATCTGATGAAGTCTATAACGACATTTAGTAGCAGCGACAGACTAAAGCCCACAGCAGCAGTAACACAGTGACACAGTGAGTAATGCATTATGAAGTGGTTACGTAAGCAAACACTGGGGAATGGGGAGCCCATTGGCAGATCTGGCCTATCTTTCATCTTGCTTTCTTTCTTTATACTGCTCTTATTCACCCTTTCTTACCTTTCTTCTGTGTAGTCTCAGGTCTCATTCATGTAATTCACTTCCTGCTCTCACCCCATGTTCTTCTTCAACATATCCCTTTGAGATTGAGAAATGCGACAAAGGTATGCTGTGTTGGATTCGGGGTAAACTTTGAACATTGAGATACTAAAGACATGATAGATCAGAAGCATAGTATATAAAGGAGTGAAACAGACTGCCTTTTAATGTCAAACGTGAATGGTTCTCTGTATAAAGACAGATGGCTTTGGAATGTGTTGGGTGGACGGGAAGAAGTCACAGGATTGCTACCTGTGGATTAGGCGAAGGAGGGGTTGAGGTCAGGTCAGATCCCCCGATGGGAGAAATTATGGTTTACTATCCTATTACCCTCTTCCTGTGGAACCATAAGATGTGAGGATTGGAGAGAAGGAGGAGTGCCTACATTGGAGTATATTAAAGGTCGACCGATTATGATTTTTCAACGCCGATACCGATTATTGGAGGACCAGAAAAAGCCGATACCGATTAATCGGCCGATTTTATTTATATATATAAAACTAAATATGCATGTTTAAAAATATATACTTCTGTCTATTGATTTTAAGAAAGGCAAAAGATGTTTATGGTTAGGTACATTCGTGCAACGATTGTGCTTTTTTCGCAAATGCGCCTTTGTTAAATCATCACCCATTTGGCGAAGTAGGCTGTGATTCGATGATAAATTAATAGGCACCGCATTGATTATATGCAATGCAGAACAAGCTAGTTAACCTAGTAATATCATCAACCATGTGTAGTTAACTGGTGATTATGTGAAGATTGATTGTTTTTTATAAGATAAGTTTAATGCTAGCTAGCAACTTACCTTGGCTCCTTGCTGCACTCGCGTAACAGGTGGTCAGCTTGCCACACCGTTTCCTCGTGGAATGCAATGTAATCGGTCATAATCGGCATCCAAAAATGCCGATTACCGATTGTTATCAAAACTTGAAATCGGCCCTAATTAATTGGCCATGCCGATTTAATCGGTTCGACCTCTAGAGTATATATACTGGTAGTGGTGGGAACATGGCTTTGTCTGAATACAGCTGTGTCGACCCTTTTGGAAGATTTCAACTTGGTTCAGCTTCTCTAGTGTCCGTGAGTTATTTACTCTGAAAAATAAGAACCTAAGAGTTGTCAGATACATCTTTCATAGTTTCAAGATTGTATGTGTAGTCGTACATATGAGAGTTATGCTATATGGCTCCCGAGTGGCGCAGCGCTCTAAGGCACTGTAACTCAGTGGAAGAGGCGTCACTACAGTCCCTGGGTCAAATCCAGCCTGTATCACATAGGGCGGCGCACAATTGGCCCAGCGACGTCCGGGTTTGGTCGTCATTGTAAATGATAATTTGTTCTTAACTGACTTGCCTAGTTAAATAAAGGTTGCATTGGAAGCCAAGCCTGTGCTGGGTATCACACGTGTTATTGCTGATGCCCACTCACTACAGTGGGATGATCATACAAGGTGACATCCCTGCACATGTCCACTGGTGTTCTTCTCTGTGTCACTGTGACACAGAGGAAAGAAAAACCAAGAGGGACAGAGAGAGAGCGAGAGGGGAGCTGAGAAACAGACTGGCATCTGTAGTGACACATTTGTTTGTATTGAGAAGAGTACGGCGATGACTAAATAGGTTAGTGCAATCTGCTAATGGAGTAATGGAGGCAGCCACACACACACACATACTCACACACTCATACACCAAGGTACATACTGTCCTTAAACATATATCAAAGGTCTCTGTGGAGCCGTAGGAGGATGAGTGTTCTACTATGTCTGCGTACCAAATGGCACTCTATTCCCTATTTAGTGCACTGGGCTCAGGTCAAAAGTACTGCAGTACATAGGGAATAGAGTGCCATTTGGGATGCAGCCGATGACTTGCTGATTGTGTGTGTGTGGAGACTGGAGCGGGTCCAGTTCCTGTATGGTGGGTTGTGGGTAGTCACCAGTCAGCATGGTTACATCTTTGGTTACATCACCTCCAGACGGCACTGCCAGGCTGTAGCACGACAACAGCTTGCAGGAAGAGGCTTGAGTGGGCTGTGTGTGTGTGTGGGGTTCCTGACTGTGTCTCCAGTCATTCACTGGGCTACTTATTTGGTACACGCTTTGGCTAGGCGTCAGTCACGACGACTGTGGCGCAGACGCAGAAATATAGTCACCCACATACAACAATGATCAGTACTGAATGGTGTATCTAAATGAGACTGACGGAAGACTTTGTTAGAATTCTCAGCCACATAGTTAGTCAGCCCTCTCCTTGAAGGCTTTGATGACATTTCTACAGAAGCACTGACATTTCCATCCTAAACATACAGTCAGTCACTACACTGTGGTGCCACACATAACTATGATATGTCAGCTAAGAGCAACTCTCTCAGAGAGTACTATAGAGATTGGTCCTGTTCGTTAATGAGGCTTATGAGCGTTGCAGACACACACACACATACAGTCAAACATATTCATCTCCATGTTGCTAAGAGCTGAGGCGCTCAGCAAGATGATCTGGGGCTGACTAAAGCCATGGCTTCCTGTCCCTCCTAGCCCCTCTTTCCCCTCTCTTCCCCACCCCACTAGAATCAATCAGAAATGACCACTCCTTTCACTGTCATCCCTCTGTACACACACACACACACACATATATATACAGTACCAGTCAAAAGTTTGGACACACCTACACATTCCAGGGTTTTTCTTTAATTTTACTATTTTCTACATTGTAGATGTAATACCAAAAAAAATACCAAAAAAGTATTAAACAAATGAAAATATATTTTAGATTCTTCAAAGTAGCCACCCTTTGCCTTGATGACAACTTTGCACACTCTTGGCATTCTGTCACCCAGCTTCACCTGGAATGCTTTTCCAACCATCTTGAAGGGGTTCCCACATATGCTGAGCACTTGTTGGCTGCTTTTCCTTCACTCTGTGGTCCAACTCATCCCAAACCATCTCAATTGGGTTGAGGTCGGGTGATTGTGGAGGCCAGGTCATCTGATGCAGCACTACATCACTCTCCGTCTTGGTAAAATAGCCCTAACACAGTCTGGAGGTGTGTTGGGTCATTGTCCTGTTGAAAAACAAATGATAGTCCCACTAACCGCAAACCAGATGGGATGGCGTATCACTGCAGAATGCTGTGTCTATGCTGGTTAAGCGTGCCTTGAATTCTAAATAAATTAGACAGTGTCACCAGCAAAGCACCCCCACACCATCACACCTCCTCCTCCATGCTTCACGGTGGGAACTACACATGCGGAGATCATCCGTTCACCTACTCTGCGTCTCACAAAAACAAGGCAGTTGGAACCAAATGTCTACATTTGGACTCATCAGGCCAAAGGACAGATTTCCACTGGTCTAATGTCTATTGCTTGTGTTTCTTGGCCCAAACAAGTCTCTTCTTCTTATTGGTGTCCTTTAGTAGTGGTTTCTTTGCAGCAATTCAACCATGAACCCTGATTCACGCAGTCTCCTCTGAATAGTTAATGTTGAGATGTGTCTGTTACTTGAACTCTGTGAAGCATTTATTTGGGCTGCAATTTCTGAGGCTGGTAACTCTAATGAACTTATCCTCTGCAGCAGAGGTAACTCTGGCTCTTCCTTTCCTGTGGCGGTCCACATGAGAGCCAGTTTCATCATAGAGCTTGATGGTTTTTGCGACTGTATGTCTGGTTTTTGCTTGGAATACCTATCTTCTGTATACCACCCCTACTTTGTCACAACACAACTGATTGGCTCAAACACATTAAGAAGGAAAGAAATTCCACAAATTAACTTTCAAAAAAGGCACACATGTTAATTGAAATTCATTCCAGGTGACTACCTCATGAAGCTGGTTGAGAGAATGCCAAGTGTGTGCAAAGCTGTCATCAAGGCAAAGGTTGGCTACTTTGAAGAATCTAAAATCTAAAATGCATTTTGATTTGTTTAACACTTTTTTTTGTTACTACATGATTCCATGTGTGTTATTTCATAGTTTTCATGTCTTTCACTATTATTCTACAATGTAGAAAATAGTAAACAATAAAGTAAAACCCTGGAATGAGTAGAGGGAGAGAGGGAGAGCACAAACCCTCAGTCTGGAGGTGATTCTAGCCTGAGCACAAACCCTCATACTGGCTTTCCATGCCAATGAAGCCCTTTGAATTGAACTGAATTGAGAGCGAGAGAGAGGGAGCAGGTTTGACCAGAAGGAGAGGTCCAGCTGGGTGTGTATGTGTTTGTATGTGTGTGTATATGTACACTACCATTCAAAAGTTTGGGGTAACTTAGAAATGTCCTTGTTTTTTAAAGAAAAGCACAACAAATTGTCCATTAAAATAACATCAAATTGATCAGTGTCTGTGTTCTTTTGCCCATCTTAATCTTTTATTTTTATTGGCCAGTCTGAGATATGGCTTTTTCTTTGCAACTCTGCCTAGAAGGCCAGCATCCCAGAGTCGTCTCTTCACTGTTGACGTTGTGACTGCTGTTTTGCGGGTACTATTTAATGAAGCTGCCAGTTGAGGACTTGTGAGGCGTCTTTCTCAAACTAGACACTCTAATATACTTGTCCTCTTGCTCAGTTGTGCACCGGGGCCTCCCACTCCTCTTTCTATTCTGGTGAGAGACAGCTGTTCTGTGAAGGGAGTAGTACACAGCGTTGTACGAGATCTTCAGTTCCTTTGCAATTTCTCGCATGGAAAAGCCTTTATTTCTCAGAACAAGAATAGACTGATGAGTTTCAGAAGATTTGTTTCTGGCCATTTTGAGCCTGTAATCGAACCCACAAATGCTGATGCTCCAGATACTCAACTAGTCTAAAGGCCAGTTTTATTGCTTCTTCAATCAGAAAAACAGTATTCAGCTGTGCTAACATAATTGAAAAAAGGTTTTCTAATGATCAATTAGCCTTTTAAAATGATAAACTTGGATTAGCTAACACAACGTGCCATTGGAACACAGGAGTGATGGTTGTTGATAATGGGCCTCTGTACACCTATGTAGATATTCCATAAAACAATCAGCCGTTTCCAGCTACAATAGTCATTTACAACATTAACAATGTCTACACTCTATTTCTGATCAATTTGATGTAATTTTAATGGACAAAAAATGTGCTTTTCTTTCAAAAACAAGGACATTTCTAAGTGACCCCAAACTTTTGAACGGTAGTGTATATATGTACACACACACACACACACACACACACACACACACACACACACACAAACAAACAAACAAACAAACAAACAAACAAACAAACAAACAAACACATACATACACACCCACCTCTCCCTCTGGTTAAACCTGCTCACTCTCAATTCAGTTCAGTACAATTTATGAAAACTAAAATGTGCTTTTTGGTCTTAATTTAAGATTAGGGTTAGCAGTGTGGTTAAGGTTAGGTTTAAAATGTCATAACTTTGTGGCTTTTCCCGCTAGTGACCACTCTGCAGAGCTGCCTCTGCGTAATGAAAAACGCTGCAGAAAGCAGTGGAGTAGGAGTAAGAAATGCATCAACATGTATTTATATAGGGCCTTTTGAACATTCATGTGAGAGTAGAAGTGGGAGGCGGGTACAGTATCATGTTGTAAACATGCCTTTTTTCACATATGCTATTGTCGTTTTCCTATTCCTAAGGTTGACCTGTAAAGCCCACAGTCCATTCAGTGAAGTCTCTAATTTGTCCCAACCATTGTCCACACCAGCAGACACCATATAAAGGGGCGTCATAGCAGCTATATTAATGCTGTCTCTTAACACATGGCTGAGTAGATTTGAGCATCTGTCAGATGAGATGATGTCAGCAAGTACAGCTGTCTGCTATGGTTGCCCCACTGGCCAAGGGGAAGTCATAGACCGTACAAACACACACAGGCCCGTTGGGGAATAACACAGCTGGATGTCTGCTAGACTAGAACATGATGTCGCTGGGCAACGGACAGACTCCACCCATCTCACAGGATAGCCCGCTACACTTCACAGCACCTACAGTATATACCATGGTATCATCCACACCACTTTGCCCTCTATCATATGATATTCTTAGATCCTGAGTTTGTCCTGAACCTGTGACCTGACCAGGAAAAACGCCAGTTACTAGATTGATTCTGTTCTAAAAAGATGTGACGTGGAAAGCCATTCAATGAGTGTGTTTGCAGTTTCCACCCTGTCCAGATAATCACCAGTGTATAGATGCTCCATATGGATCTTAAAATGTCTGGGACTAAATTTAGGATCTAACGCTATTCTACTAGTCCACACTTTCACACCAGCCTCTAGTGTTGACATTTTATCTCTCACACCACTTGTCCCTTCCCACCCCCTCACTGTCTTTTTCTGTTCTGTGCCTTCCTCCCTCTGTCCTTGGATCTGCCCGCTCAAACACTGTAAGGACCAAATCACACGAGAAGTGATTTTTTTTAACGCTCACGCTGGAATGAGAATGCATGTGAGGGAATGAGAGAGCAGACGAGCCACGGGCGTCAACTGCGTCACATTAGAATGATATATATCACGTTGTCAGTGTCATTTCTTGGCAGTACCGTTAGGCTATCACAGTTGTAGCTTACAGCCGATTTGATTAATAAAGTTCAAACAAAGTATATGGTTAGTAAGTGCCTTGGTTCAAATTAATCAAATTTGGTCTAAGGATGGAGTGGGTCGTTTGTAGAAAAATAATTAAGAGGAATTGTTATGATCTTCCCTGTGCTAAGTAGACAAAACATGTATATGTAGGCCCGAAAGCTAAGGTTGATCAATATCAGTGAAACATTTGCAGCCTACCTGTGTTGATATCGATCATAGCTAGGCATATAGCCTTGGCAGGCTACGGCTGGATAACTTGAGGAACTCGGATTTCAAGAGAGAATACTGCTATGTAGAATGAACGAGACTTGGCTAGTTCTTTATAAACGGCTCGGGTTTACAAGCTACAACTCTCCTCACGTTCGTGAGCTAGCATAACAACTGTTTAGCCCAGGTACGGTGGCTCCGTAGGACATATAAGTTGATTCACAACAATAACTCACAGGGGCTAGCCTACACATCGAACATAACAAAAATAACTATTTATAATGGGTTTTCATGACAATTACGTTAGCATACGCTACGCAGTGTTTGTGAATTGACGCTCGCTTCTCTCACACACCACTTTCACGCCGTTGACGGACATCTCCCCGTGTGATTTGGGCTCACACAGTCACACGCACTCTAGTCTTTTGTCACAACTAGCTGAATGTGAGGCAAAAGAAACCAGCAAGGCCACTGTGTGTGTGTTCTGTATCTTGAGTCATTGCTTACATCTGACATGAGGGGTGACTTGCCAAAGGGAGAGAGCTGAAAAGCTGTGAACCAGGAGAGGAGGGAGATACTTACCAACAGAGGAACAGCCAGACGGGCACTGATTGGCTCTCTGACTGTTGCTATGGTGGTTTAGGCAGCTCTTCCATTGGTCAGACAAGGAACTTGGACCAGGACATGCTCGGAATCCAAACATCCTCTTGTCGTCATGACAACAGACAGGAAGTGGGAAGTTGTTATTGTGAAAGATTGCCAAGCTTGTTTTCAACTGAACTGTGTTTTTCAACAGATGAACTCTTGTGAACATAGAAACTCTCTATTCTAACCCTGGATCTGCTTCTAGAACAGCTTAGTGGCGCTCCATTCCGCTCTCGGGTGTTCAGCAGAGATGGAGTAATCCTCACGGAAAGATGATTATTATTATAACATGTTTGGATGAGAGGAGAGCCTCTAGGGGCTAGATGTGATTTATGGGTTTGGAAGGATTTAGTCAGTGTCAGAAGAAGACAGAAATATCCTATTGTCCCTTGTCCACTTCTATCTAAAATAGCAATCCTACTGGACATGTTTCTTAATGCTATAACGTATTAGCTAATCATGTAGGTATACACCTACCCCATACATAGAGCCCTGTCCAATCCTGTTTTAGCGCAGTACATGTTGGCGTAGTGCAAAAGAGAAGGCCTCCCAACCCAATTCTATTTTTAATCCATACCTCAGGGAGGATTTCATGAATCCCAGTTGATACTGTAGAGTCAGCCAGGGATCAGGTTTTCACTAGGTTCTCCTCTGAGCTCTCCATTACTCCTCAGGTCTCTTTAGGATACAGCCTTTACCGTCCTCTATTACAGCTTCAGTTCATTCATATCAATGTGTTTACTCTCCCTCAGACAACCTCTCCCTTCAGGTGGATGATGCATCACTTCAGACACACCGTTTCATGCTGGGCCATTGATCAGGCCTGACACGGGCACTGAGCCACACAGAGAAACACACACACACCTGGCTTTCTGGTTTATGCATATGCAGAGGCCTTGGTAAATGCTGACATGCTAATACTTTCTACCCAAGCAGCACCTTCACTTCTATGATGTTAAATGGTGTGAAACCTGTTTGCAGTAACCCCATAGCTGTCAGAGCCACACCTTCTGGGAGAGGAATAATGAAACCTGCCATGGGAAAGGGAGAGAAAAGGAGACAGAAGGGGAGGAGAGAGAGAGGAAAGAAAGGAAGGTGAGAGAAAGGGGAGGAGAGAGAGGAAAGGAAGGAGGGGGAGAGAGAGAGAGGAAAGGAAAGGAAGGAAGGAAAGAGAAAGGGGAGGAGAGAGAGGGGAAAGGAAGGAAGGACAGAGAAAGGGTAGGAGAGAGAGGAAAGGAATGAAGGAGAGAGAAAGGGGAGGAGAGAGAGAAGAAAGGAAGGAAGGAGAGAGCAAGAGAGAGAGAGAGCGATGCAAGAAGGGGTGGGGTGATGTTCAGGTGAGGATGAGCGACAGCGAGGCATCGGGGAGGTAAAGTGATGCATGCTGGGAACAATATGGAGCTCATGAATATCTCACCAGCAACAGCTCCAGTGAGAGTCAGAGTAGCTCACTAACACACACTGGGCTCCTTATGTAACCCAACATCTGACCCAGAAACCTCCTCGCACGGAAGGCTGGAGAGACAGAGACGGGGAGAGAGAGAACAAAGGAGGAGGAGTGGGAATGAGGGGAACGAGGTCGTTGGGTGAGAGCTTTAGCGAAGCATATGTCAGTGTCTTTGTGTGGGAGAGAGTCCGTCACTGTTCAAATAGAAGAACACGCGTGTAGAGCAATCAGACTGTGTCTTTGATGTTTGTTCCAACATGTTGAGAGATGGTATTCATACTGAAATGCCTGATCCAAACACGACGGAGTCTGTCCCCTGTAACTTTTGATCACTGCTCTACTTACACACCTGTGTGTGTGTGTGGGTGGAGATTTTTGCAACAGCTATAGTAAATGCAAACATGTCTAACGTTGACCTTCTCTCTCTCTTTCGCTCTCTCTCTCTTTCACTCTCTCTTTCACTCTCTCTTTCACTCTCTCTCTCTCTCTACAGGTGGATTCTTGTGGTTGGGAAATGCTCCCTGATCTTCCCTGCCCTACTCCTCCCTCTCCTGAAAACCCCAATCCCTCCATCTCTCGTTCTCACTTTCTCCATCACTCCATCACTCTCTGGTCTCCATGACGTCCACGCTGCAAACGCTGGCGCTCAAGCTGGCCCCGCCCCCTCAGGACCTTAACCCTGAGCGGTTGGACGGCTGCGAGGAGACGGGCCGGCGGTACAAAGTGGTTCCCTCCATCGTGTGCTCCATGTGTTGCCTCTTCGGCATCATCTACTGCTTCTTCGGTGAGCAAAAAGGGATTCTTTGTAGCGGTTGTAAGGCCATAGCTCCTTCCTCCTTGGAAACACTGAGGGGTGATTCACTAGTCTCAATGGTAATGTGCATCTGTCACAGCAGTAGAACCTCTCTGACACTATGATTAACAGTTATTACAGGTGAAGCACAGTGATGAGATTATGTAAGCAACACTGAGCTGATATTCTGGAGAATTTAGCCGCTCCGGGGGTATGCATAGGATAATCATCTCAATTCTCTCTCTCTCTCTCTCTCTCTCTCTCTCTCTCTCTCTCTCTCTCTCTCTCTCTCTCTCTCTCTCTCTCTCTCTCTCTCTCTCTCTCTCTCTCTCTCTCTCTTCCTCTCTCTCTCTCTCTCTCTTCCTCTCTCTCTCTCTCTCTCTCTTCCTCTCTCTCTCTCTCTCTCTCTTCCTCTCTCTCTCTCTCTCTCTCTTCCTCTCTCTCTCTCTCTCTCTCTCTCTCTCTCTCTCTCTCTCTCTCTCTCTCTCTCTCTCTCTCTCTCTCTCTCTCTCTCTCTCTCTCTCTCTCTCTCTCTCTTTCTCTCTTTCTCTCTTTCTCTCTTTCTCTCTCTCTCTCTCTTTCTCTCTTTCTCTCTCTCTCTCTTTCTCTCTTTCTCTCTCTCTCTCTCTCTTTCTCTCTTTCTCTCTTTCTCTCTCTCTCTCTCTCTCTTTCTCTCTTTCTCTCTCTCTCTCTCTCTCTCTCTTTCAATTCAATTCAATTCAATTGACTTTATTGACATGGCAAGTTCGTTATTACTTACATTGTCAAAGTATACATATCGAAAATAAAAATCAAATATATATGTATATATATACAAAATATATATATATTTATATATAAATAAATGGTGGGACCAACAGCAATAATAACAGTAGTAGTGGACATGGGATTACCATTAACAACAACTACAACAACAATATTAATCAGAACAACAATAAATTAAAGCAACAGTAGTAGACCAGTGTTAATATGACTTGAGAAGACATATGACCTGGTATGAAAGACAAAACAAAACTAAGCTAAATGGGAAATATTATCAACATTACTTTGCATTTTTCACTGGCTGTCCCTCAGGTTGTGGCAGGAGGACACATATTTGGCTGCCAAAACTGCACATTTTGGCTTTTCACCCAATAAATATTTGATTTTTTCTTCATCTTTTATAGTTTCAAATTCTTTGTATTGAGTTATAATTTTGGGAAAGAAATATGCTCTTAGGTCTGAGTATTTGTCACAGTGTAGTAGGAAATGCACCTCTGTCTCTACCTCTCCTCTGGAGCAGAGTGAGCACAGCCTGTCCTCTCTGGGCAGCCAGGTTTGTCTGTGACGACCGGTCTCTATAGCCAGACGGTGCTCACTGAGTCTGTACCTAGTCAATGTTTTCCTCAGTTTTCTATCAGTCACAGTGGTCAGATAGTCTGCCACCATGTACTGTCTGTTTAGAGCCAAATAGCATTGAAGTTTACTTTGATTTTTTGTGGTGTCTTTCCAATAGGTTATATATTTTTCTTTTTGTTTTGTGATGATTTGGTTGGGCCAGATTTTCTGAGGGCTGTCCCGAGGCTCTATGGGGTTGGTTTGGGTTGGTGAACTGAGCCTCAGAACCAGCTGGCTGAGGGGACTCTTCTCTGGTTTCATCTCTTGACATTGTAGAGCTGTGTGATGGAATGTTTTAGGGTCACTTGTTTTTAGATGGTTGTAAAATTTGATGGCTCTTTTTTCTATTCGAATGAGGAGGGGGTATTGGCCCAATTCTGCCCTACATGCGTTATTTGGAGTTTTTCTTTGTACTTGCAATACAGTCTTGCAAAACTCTGCATGCAATATTTCAGTTGGATGTTTGTCCCATTTAGTAAATTCATTATTAGAGAGTGGACCCCATACTTCACTGCCATATAGAGCAATTGGTTCTATAACTGATTGAAAAATTTTGAGCCAGATTCTAATTGGAATTTCAATTTTGATGTTCCTTTTAATGGCATAAAATGCTCTTCTTGCTTTGTCTCTCAGCTCATTCACAGCCATGTGAAAGCTACCTGTGTTGCTCATATTTAGTCCTAGATATGTGTAGTTTTTGGTGTGTTCTAATAGAACTGTGTCCAAATAGAATTTATATTTGTCATCCTTATTTCCCGACCTTTTTTGGAATATCATTATATTTGTTTTTTTTAGGTTAACGGTCAGAGCCCAGGTCTGACAGAACCTGTGAAGACGATCTAGGTGCTGCTGTAACCCCTCTTTAGTGGGAGACAGCAGCACCAGGTCATCTGCGTACAGCAGACACTTGATTTCAGTGTTGTGTAGGGTGATACCAGGTGCTGCCGATTCTTCTAATGTTTTTGCCAATTCATTAATGTAGATGTTAAATAATGTTGGACTTATTGGGCAGCCCTGTTTCACTCCCCGCCCCTGAGAGAAGAAGTCTGTTTGCTTGTTGCCAATTTTAACCGCACATTTGTTTTTAGTGTACATTGATTTAATAAAATCATATGTTTTCCCTCCAATACCACTTTCTATTAGTTTATAAAAAAGACCTTCGTGCCAAATTGAATCAAATGCTTTCTTGAAATCTACAAAACACGAGTAGATTTTGCCTTTGTTTTGGTTAACTTGTTTATCAATTAGAGTGTGGAGGGTGTAAATGTGGTCTGTTGTACGATAATTTTTTAGAAATCCAATCTGGCTTCTGCTCAGGACGTTGTGTTCGTCAAGGAAATGATGTAGTCTGCTATTTATAATACTGCAGAGAATTTTCCCCAAGTTGCTGTTAACGCAAATTCCTCTGTAATTATTTGGGTCAAATTTGTCTCCATTTTTATAGATTGGTGTGATCAATCCCTGGTTCCAAATATCGGGGAAAATACCTGCAGTGAGGATAATGTTGAAGAGTTTGAGTATTGCCAATTTGAATTTGTGGTCTGTATATTTGATCATTTCATTTAAAATACCATCAGCACCACAGGCCTTTTTGGGTTGGAGATTGCATAGTTTTTCCAATAATTCTTCTTCTGTAATTGGGGTATCTACAGGATTCTGATAGTCTTTATCTCTCTGTCTCTCTCTCTCTCTCTCTCTTCCTCTCTGCCTCTCTGCCTCTCCTTCTCTCTCTTTCTGTTTCTCTCTCTCTCTTCCCCATCTCTCAGATAAAAATGTGTCTCTCGCGTTCTAAATCCAATTTAATTGAATAAACTATTGACTTGGTACATTTATGTACATTGCCATGGTAAACATATAACAGAGATGGTCAAACAAGACAATCTCAAGACCGCAGAATTAAATAGAACACCACTATAGTGGATCTCTATGCTCAAGACAAACTCCCTGTCTCTCTCTCTCCTCAGGGTACCGTTGTTTCAAAGCGGTGATGTTCCTGACGGGCCTGATGTTCGGCTCCATCGTCATCTTCATGTTGTGTTATAAGGAGCACGTCCTGGACACCCAGCTCAGTGTTGAGGCCTCTGTGGGCATCGGCCTGGGCATCGGCACCCTCTGCGGCCTGGTCACCATGCTGGTTCGCTCCGTGGGTCTCTTCATGGTGGGTCTCCTCCTGGGCCTCTTGGTGGCTGTGGCTACCCTGGTGGGCATGGAGGAGCTGTCGAACAGCCCCCCGCGGTCGGTCTGGGTCCCCCTGGGGGTGCTGCTCGGCCTGGGCATGCTGTTCGCCGTACTCACCCTCCAATGGCAGCGTTTCTTCACCACCGTGTCCACGGCCGTGTTCGGGGCGGCGGTGATCACCGTGGCGCTGGACTACTTTGTGGAGCTGTTTGCCCTGGTGCTGTACCTGTATGAGAGGGTGAAAGCGGCGCCCAGAGGGAGGCCCGTCTGCTGGATCACCTGGGTGGTGCTGGGGGTGTGGCCTGCTCTGACGCTCCTGGGGGTGCTAATACAGTGGAAGGTGACAGCAGAGGGATACTCCCACACCAAGGGTGAGTCTGAGATCTGGGGCTGGAGGGGTTACAGTGACGTCAATGCTGAAGTTTGTGGACTTTTTATTTTGAGAGTGACAGAGCTATTTATATGCGAGAGAGAGAGGTGCTTGAAAGGAAAGGGGGATACCTAGTCAGTTATTCAACTGAAATATGTCTTCCGCATTTAACCCAACCCCTCTGAATCAGAGAGGTGCGGGGGGCTGCCTTAATCGACATCCATGTCTTCGGCGCCCGGGGAACAGTGGGTTAACTGCCTTGCTCAGGGACAGAATGATAGATTTTTACCTTGTCAGCTCGGGGATTCGATCCAGCAACCTTCCGGTTACTGGCCGAACGCTCTAACCACTAGGCTACCTGCCGCCCGAATGTAAACAAAGATGAGAATAAGAGTGAGAAACAAAGAGAAAAAGAGAGGGAGCGGGAGAGACAAAGAGCAGGTAGCTTTAGGGGAAGAGAGAGAGAGAGAGGGAGAGAAGCAGATTATTGCTGGGTGAACTCCCTGGCTGCCAGATGGTGCCTGGCTCTGCTTGTCTAGTCTAAATAAAAAGATGAACACAATCATGTGGAGCAGGGCAACTGTCAAAGGGCGTGTTGGGTCGTTTCTGTGCCTGTTTTAAAACATCTGTTGCTAGCTGCGCAATGTCGTTGCGTGTGTATGTGTGTTCTTTGAGTGTGTGTGTGTGTATGTGTGTGTATCTGAACCCCGTCTTCCATCTCCCTCTCTCAGTGATAATCAGTCGTCAGCAGCGGCGGGTCCAGCTGATGCGTATCCGTCAAAAGGAGGAGCGGAGGGACCGCAGCAAGAAGAGGAAGAATAAGCAACAGAGAGACTCCACCCACAGCTCTCACCCTCCCAAACCCCTGCACCCCGAGCCCGCCTATCGCAGGAAACCCAACCCTATACGACGATTTGACGGGGACGTCCTATCGCCTGTGAGTGTACAAGTGTACTCCCTGTCTCTTTCTCTCTCTCTCTCGTTGTCTTTCGCTTCCACTGTCCATTCTCCTCATCTCTTCTTACTCAGTGTCTTCATCGACATTCATCAAAAAATGTTGTCTCTCTTTCCTCTCTCTTGCGGTCTCTCTCACTTTATCTCTCATCACTGATCTAACATGCAATATTTCTCTCTCTCTCTTTCTCTTTCTCTTGCTCTCTCTCTCTCTCTCTCTCTCTCTACAGAGTTACATCCAGAGTTTCCGGGACAGGCAGGTGGAGGCCAGGCCGTATCCTGGAGGGGGCAGACTGATGGGGGGAGGAGGGGCTCACACCAATGTGGATGTGGACTATGACTGTGGCTCCACCACGCCCCTCACTGCAGCTGCAGGCCCGTTACTACGAGTCTGAACACTCCCCCAACCACTGGTCCAACCACACCCCCAATGATCTGGCAGCCACATCACACCCCCAAAAGGTGTGACCATACCCACAACCCACCTGTGCTGCAGTATGGATCTGACCACACCCCTAAATGGTGTGACCACACCCCCAAAGGCCTGTATTGCAGTATAGGTCTGACTGACCACTCCCCCACCACAATGCTGGAGCCAATCAGAGTATGTGAATAGTAAAGGCCTGAACTCCCTTTTCTGTTTCACACACACACCAGCCACATGCATGAAAATACTGTACACACATCCACACACACTGCAGTGGAACTGGATCTGGTGAAAAGAGAGAGAAATACAGGGCCTCTAACTGGATGGACAGATAACCGTTACCCGAGGCTTCTCTCTCCAGCCAGTCTCCATCAGGACACAGTTTAAAGAAGCATGGCTCAGGTTTCAAACGAGGCATCGTTTTACCACGGACACCGGAATACAATCCTCTCTCTTCAGGATTTTGAAAGATTCAACTTAAAGTCTGTCTACTACTCGGCAGTCTTCATTCCTCAAATCATTCTCTGTCGTCAACAGGCAGTTCCTTTTGTACTGCATTTCTACGGTTCCATCCTTCTATGGAGTTGGGACCTTCTGATGAGAACTGACTAGTAATAAACCCCCCTGCTCTGTGCCATGCCAGCCCAACAACAGATCACCTCCTGGGAAGAAGAATACGTGTCTTTTTAAGAGGAAGCATTATGCATTCTTGGTGCTGGACGATATCCTTCTTTGGAAAGCAGTTTGAACTCCCCCTTCTTTAAATGAAGTTGGGAGATCCGTTTGATTTATGGGTGCCTTGTGACTGCCCTTACTTGGACTGTACCACTCAGCAGTGGGATAGGGGTTATTGGCAGTGGTCACTGACTGAGAGATGTGAGAGACTATATGATAACATGCTATATTATTATAGTGACAGACAACAAAGTTGTTGCGATAGGAATGAGGGTAGGCCTATGTCTAGCAGAGGAGCAACAGTGACCCAATCAGGGAGCAAGCAAGGAAAAAGTGGATGGTGATTGGTCTAACCTCCTCTGGGCTCTATCAAAAGGAACCCTACAGGAAGTCAGCACAGGGTCAGCAAGAGGTCAATAAAGAGTTCAAAACAGAAAGGGGTCAGAATAAATGATCGACCAATACAACGAGAGTATTGACCACTCCCCATCCACTCTACAGAGAGGACCGTTCAGGTCACAGAGGATCGCCTACATATAGATAGACCCCTACATAATGTGCATTGGCTTTTCAATATGGTTCATAACATTCTGTCTATCGTGTATCAGTAAATGACATGACATCTATGGTTTATTATTGTCTTTGACTCAGACTGTGAAAGGGACTGTGAGTGTGAAACACAACATGTGATAATATAATACAGGCGTGATGTTATTATTTTTATTGCCCCATTGGGCTGTGGGTCGGGACAGGGTATGAGAATCAAAGTTATTTTCCCAGAATCTTCCAGGGGAAACCTCCCTGGCTGCATGACTCAGTGGTTCCTTCCTGTTCCTGTCCCCCTCTCTTATCTGTCTCCCGTGGCTTTGTCCTCCTCACCTCACCAGACAGTGGTTCCTATCCCCTCTAGTCTGGTCACCCCACATCTAACAACCACGTGCAGAGTTCGTTAAACACTTCTCATGAATAGCTTCTTAATAATGCATTATAAGCACATGTATAATGCCTTATGAGCTATGTATAATGCACTATAATGCATAGAGATTAAATTGATATTCATGAGCACTTATTATGCGCTTATTTTACATTATGAAGAGCATATTCATAGGAAGTGTTAGCAAATTAGCCTGAGTGCCAGTCTTGTTTAATCCATCGTTTCAACTCCTTGCCATGACAATGAGTTGGCATGGTAGCACAAACAGATCTGGGACCAGGCTATTACAGAGTTGTCCATACAGCACAAACAGATGTGAAACTCCCCACTAGTGTGTATTCTTCTGATCTTCTGTTTTGTACATAAACAACACTCTATTTTTACCATTTATCTGTATTTGATTGTTTATTTTTTCTTATAGATTTATTTTAGGATATTTTATTTTATTTATATGAAATTAACCTTTTATTTAACTAGGCAAGTCAGTTAAGAACAAATTCTTATTTACAATGACAGCTTACAGTGGGTTAAACGCCTTGTTCAGGGGCAGAACAACAGATTTTTACCTCGTCAGCTCGGGGATTCGATCCAGCAACCTTTCGGTTACTAGTCCAACGCTCCAACCACTAGGCTACCTGCCGCCCCAATAACGTGTCCTTTCTGAAGTACTGTATGTAGATTTATTTATCAGGTAATTTATTGACATTATATTATTGACATCTTTTGACTTCAAGAGTGCAGCCTCATAAATGTAGGCCGGTGATATTCCATGCTTCTTATTACAAATATAATTATTAATACTATTATTATTATTATTATTAAAGCATGTGTTTTTATGGGCCTGTATATGATAAACAAAGTGATTCTACAATGTCTTTGGCTGTTAATTCAACACGCACGCACACACACACACACACACACACACACACAGAGAACATGATAGACAGGTACAGAGACTGGCAGACTGGTGACCGTGTGTCGCTGTTTGTTGTATTTGTTAACCAACCTATAGGCCCACCATTCAGAACAGCATAAGCGATTGTCAGCCTCACTCTCATTCCATGTTCCCCCTTTCCATCTTTCATTTTGTCTCCCCTTCTCACCTGTTTCACCCCCCCGTCTCCTTTTCCCTAACACATCTCTCCCTTCTCACCCCTCTCCTCTGTCTCTCTGTCCATTGAGAACCCTCCTCATACTAACGTCAGCCTTGTGATAGAACGTACAGTATCATATATAGTAATAAATAAAGGCAAACGGTGCACATCGCTGTAGTAGGAAATGACAAACAGGTCGGCTCGTACTTGAAGTCACCCAGCCTTTTGACTATTTCACTTGAGGGAATGACCTTTGTGTCTTTAAAGACTTAACGTCTTTGAAATAAGAACAACTAAGAGTCACCAGGGTGAGTTGTTAAAGTCCTTTTTGTTTTTATTTAGTCTTTTTGTCTTCCCTCAGTCTTCATCTTCTCTGCTGCTGTCTGTTACATGATATCCTGCTGGTGCTGTGTTGACTCAGAGACCACCTATAGGGGGAGGAGACATTTACTGTAACATGAGGAGGAGAAAGCAGTGTTGGTGTGTATTAGAAGTGAGATAACAAGCCTATTATACTATTGGGAAGGATACAGGTGTGAAGTAAAGTTGCAATGTGTGTTGGTAGGTAAGTATGGCTTGTGAGAACTTGACTCAGGTGGAAGGAAAACCTTCGGTGGATTATATTGTTGTCAGCGAGGGGAGAGGAATTTGAGATATTATCTCAAATACAAGTCAGTGCAAAAACAAGTCTGTGGGTGTGTTTGTGAGCTATCTCTGGTTCACTCTACAAACAGAGGGGTATCTTTATGTCAGGGTGTGTGTGTGTGTGTGTGTGTTACCTCTCCGTCACGGGTCTCAATGGTCTTGATAAGGACACTTTTCTTTGAGTGTGACTCAGCAACGCGGTGATGATGCTCTGGACTCGTTTCTGTCCAGACAGACAACCGTGGAATTAATACTCTTCTTTTACATCTCATCTCTCACCTTTTTTGAACATCTCTGTTCACCTTCTTAATTTCGTGTCACCCCTTAAAATCTATCAATGAATGGTTCTGTTTATGCGTCAGCAGTGAGGGGTCAAGTGAGAATCATTTGAAGTTCAACCCTGTCATTTTTGATTTACGGCGAGGTAAACAGCACTGCAAAAGATGTAGCTACTTGTATCAACTGTGCCCTCTTATGGCGCGATGCTGTAACTCATCATATTTTGCAGCAGCGTTTGACAAAATAGAGCGTGTGTGTGCATGTGCGCGTGTGTGTTGTTCTTACCACGGAAAGTCATGGTGGAATAGTTCTGTATGGGCAGGGAAATCCTACAGACGGAGAGAAAAGGGGGATGTTAGTTTTTAGCAGTGATACCAAATACCATCGTCATACAAGATAATTCATCACCTCTCTGTCCTCAACCCTCTCCTCCTTTCTCCTCACTCTATTCTTTCAGCCCCCTGCTGTTGTCTTCTCTTTCTTCCCCCTCTCTCCTGTCCTCCTCTATCTCTCCATCTCTCCTGCCCTCCTCTATCTCTCATCTCTCCTGCCCTCCACTCTTTCCATCTCCCATGCCCTCCTGTATCCCTTCCTCTCTCCTTCCCCTGCTTCTCTCTCCTGCCTCCCTCCTCCTGCTTCTCTGTCACCTACCCACACTCCTCCTCCCCCATTTAACCTGCTCTCCTCCTCCTCCTTCCTCTCTCTCATCTCCTCTTCTCCCTCCTCATACCTGCTCTCCTCTCCCTCCAGCAGTTTCCTGTAGGTTGCTATCTCTACGTCCAGGGCCATCTTGACATTGAGCAGGTCCTGGTACTCTCTCAGGTGCCTGGCCATCTCATCCTTCATGTTGGCGATCTCAGCCTCCAGACGGGAGATGGTGTCCTGGAACCCGCCCGCCTCCCGCCCGTGGCGCTCCTCCATATCTCTCATCTGCCTCATCAGAGACTCGTTCTGCAGGGAGGGAGAGGGGGTTAGGGGGGAGGAGAGAGGGGTAGGAGGAGAGAGGGCGTGAGGGAGGGGGAGAGAAATTAGAGAAAGAGATTGACATGTTTCTTGGAAGTGAACTTGCAGACCAGGGAAGGGAAAAAATGAAGAAAATGAGAAGGAGAGGAATGAAAGCGTAGTGGTATGAATTATGAAAGTACAGAAGGATATGGGGAGGAATAAAGGGTGTCATTAGAAGAGGAGAATAGTATTCAGACAGATACTTACGGTGCCTTTAAGTGAGTCAATCTCACAGGTGTAGGACTGGAGCTGGTGTCTGAACTCCATGGTCTCCATCTTGGCCTCCTTCAGAGCCTCATTGTTCTTGTTCACCGCCTGGTTCAGGTCTGTCACCTATAGGTCAGCAGGGGTCAGAGGTCAACAGGAAGAACATCACTTTGTCTGACATCACAATAACTGCACCCCCCAGAGTGCCAGAGACATTTTCTAGTAAATTTAAGAATTTGACTGATCTGATCTCTCTCTCTTTCTCTCTCGTTCTATATCTCTCCCTCTCTCTCTCTCTTTCTCTCACTCTTGTTCTCTATCTCTGTCTTTCTCTCTCGTTCTATATCTCTCCCTCTCTCTCTCTCTTTCTCTCTCATGCTATATCTCTCCCTCTCTCTTTCTTTCTCGTTCTATATCTCTCCCTCTTTCTCTCTCGTTCTATATCTCTCCCTCTCTCTCTTTCTCTCTCATTCTATATCTCTCCCTCTCTCCCTCTCTCTTTCTCTCTCGTTCTATATCTTTCCCTCTTTCTCTCTCGTTCTATATCTCTCCCTCTCTCTCTCTCTTTCTCTCTCGTTCTATATCTCTCTCTCTCTTTCTCTCACTCTTGTTCTCTATCTCTCTCTCTCCCCGCTCTCTCTCCGTCTCTCTTGTTCTCTATCTATCTCCCCCCTCTCTCTCCCCCCCATCACCTTAGACTTGTACCACTCCTCTGCCTCCGAGATGTTCTTGGCGGCGATGCCCTCGTACTGAGCCCTGATGTCCCTGAGGGCAGCTGTCAGGTCCGGCTTGGACATGTCCATCTGGATCTGCACCTGGGTCTCCTGCATCTGGGACTGCATCTCACGGATCTCCTGCAAGTGAGGTGGGGAGGTGGGGAGAGGGAGGGAGGGGTAAGGTGAGGTGAGGTGGGGGGAGGGTCAATAGGTTTAAAGTGGAAGAAAGCAGAGGAGGAGAGATAGTTGGAGAAGGAGAGAGAGTAGGAGAGGTCAATAGGTTAAGGTTTCTACAGCTTTCTCTTCTCCATTGTCTGTTATGAAGCATACACACACACACACAAATAGTGTTTGTGTGTCTGTGTGTGTGTGTCTTTGTTCATTCCTACCACAGAGAGACAGACAGATGGAATGACCAATGACTAGATACATTGACAGATAGCCAGACAGACAGACCAACTGTAGTAACACATAGCACATTAAAATACATGAGTAACGTACCTCCTCGTGAATCTTCTTGAGGAAGGCGATCTCTTCCTGTAGTGTCTCGATGCGTCTCTCCAAGTCTAGACGGGCCAGAGTGGCAGCATCAACATCCTAAAACAGACAGACGTTAGATTAGATTCATTCAACAGACATCTGACTGGACAAAAACTGATTGAATCAACATTTTTTCCACGTCATTTCAACCCCCAAAATCAATGTGATGACGTTGAATCAACGTGGAAAACTAAGGGGCATTTCCTCTTTTTTTCACCCAACTTTTAACCTAAATCCAATGGTATGGTGATTTTGTTGTTGTTGTTGATTTAACGTTAAATTCACATCAGCTGACAACTCAAAAGAAAACTTGACGTTGAACTGACTGACGTCGGTGCCCAGCTGTGTGGCAATTCAAACGACTATCCAGCCTACATTCAGATTAAAAGCAGGGAAAATACTAGTAGTGAGACATGAAAATGTTATCATATTCATAATCTGTGTTGATTAATAGTGTTCAACTCACAGCTCTGAAAGCAGCCAGGTTGTTCTCTGCGTCCTCCCTCTGAAGGATCTCTTCCTGCAGTCTGGATACACAGTTGACCAAAGAGATGGAGTGAGACCCGATCACAATTGTGTCTTTTACGTGTCCGCACCTTTTATCAAATATTTTGATTGAACCTTTCTTTAACTAGGCAAGTCACCTGTCTAATAACAAGTGATTTGTCACCCAGGAATTGTTTGAAAGGGACTTTAAGACTGCTGTGTGGATCTAATGTGCAAATGTGGTCTTAATCCAATCCCAGGTCCTCATTTTGAATACCAGCTCTAGACGTCAGGAGGCCATACTGACAGATAGAGAGATCTGGATTATATCTGTCTGAATACAGATGTTTTCATTCCTGGCCTTTTATAGAGTCGGACCGTGGCGCCAGTAAGCGACGGTAAGGACCTGCCTCTGTAAGGGCTAGAGGCTTAGACCATACCCTAATGTGAGAAGGAGGCTGGGTTAGTCCTTCAGAAGGAGGCTGGGTCTTGTCTTTCAGGGGTGGAGGATGGATCTTGTTGACTTAATTAAGGTCCACTGGAGTTGGAACAAGACTATCCCACTCTGCACTTGTGTGCATCTTTCTTTCTTCGCCAGTCTTTATTAATCACTAGTGCTTCTCTCCTATTTCACGGGTTGAATGAGAATCATGGAAGATTCTGTGCTGTCACTCAAGCCACACGTACACTGCGTATTTAATATGTCATCTAGGCCGACACTTCAACGGCAGAGGAGGCATGCTGATCTCGCAGCTACGCAAACGGCAGTAAGACTATCACACGCTTGAAAAACCTGAAGCAGTAACACTTCCTATTTTACTTACAGTAAGAATCCAAATACACAACTTTTTCAACAGCACCTCACAATCAGTCCACTTGTAGTGAGTGATGTGACCAAGTTTAAAAATACTTGCTGTGACCACAACAAACAAACCAGCTAAACCACAACAGCTAATCCAGAGGCGCTGACTGAAATCCCAGGGGACTGTATGCCAGCCGTGATACCAGCGCTGCTTTTGGTGGCTGAAATGTCACACTTACATTATACTAGGATCTTCACTTCTAGAGTTCACCTCTCTCTAATCTTACCCATGATCCTCTCCTTCACCCACTTATCCACCAATCAGAAACTACACCCCTGCAGTCTTACTGAGCAATTAATCAATCAATCAAATGTATTTATAAAGTCCTATTTACATCAGCAGTTTTACAGTAACTTCTAGTTACCATATTTCTACCCTACTCTTCCTCCTTCTCCTCCTACCTCCTTCTCTTCCTCTCCCCCCTCACCCTGCTCCTCTCGCTTCTCTTTCTCCCTCCGCCCCCTCTTTCCTACCTGAGTTTGAGTTTGTCCAAGTCTTCGCCCAGGTTGTCCCTCTCCACCTCGACGCGGCTCCTCTGATTGGTCAAGGCCTCCACCTGGCGACGCAGGTCCCTCATCTCCTCTTCGTACAGGTCGGCGATGCGTGTGGGTTCACGCCCCCGCAGCCTCTCAATCTCCACCACCAATGTAGCGTTCTGCTGCTCCAGGAAGCGAACTTTCTCGATGTAGCTGGCGAAGCGGTCGTTCAGGTGCTGCAGCTCGACCTTCTCGTTGGTGCGCGTGTGGAGGAACTCCTGGTTCAGCGCGTCGGCCAGGCTGAAGTCCAGTGTCTCCCCCATCCCCGCATAGGACCGCGAACCGTGTGCGGTCGATGACATCACAGGTCCGCCGAAGTGAGACGAGGTGCGGTAGCCGGAGTAAGAGGGCGAGGCGGAAGTCTTGGTGACTTCGTAGACCCTGGAGGAGATGTGGCCGGAGCCGCCATGTCCGAGTCCGAGCCCCCCGCCCGAGCCCCGGCTGCTGTAGAGGGAATGGGACATGGCAGGGCTGTACCCTGTGCCAAAGGTGCGGCGGTAGGAGGAGGAGCCAGACTGGGCTGACTGAGCAGAAGAGCGGTAGGAGCTCATGGTGGAGTGCAGAAGGCTGAAGCAGGAGAATGTTCTGGGCTGGAGCAGGAGAATGTTCTGGGCTGGAGCAGGAGAAGGGTCTTGGCTGGAGCAGGATAATGTTCTGGGCTGGAGCAGGAGAAGGGTCTGGGCTGGAGCAGGAAAGGGGTCTGGGCTGGAACAGGAGAAGGGTCTGGGATGGCTGCTGGAGTGGACTGGAGCAGGTAGGCTGACTGAGGGACACACAGGACTCACTCTGGCTATTTGTAGTACCTACCCCCTCATATCCCCTCCCTCAAATCCTCTATATACCCTCCCCTCTTTCCGTCTCTACCCCTCTCTTCCCTTCTCTGTCTGTGTCTCTATCTCTCCGTCTCTCATCCCCCCCTTCCTCCCTCTCCAGAATGGGCTGTCACAGGTCCTGGTGTGGGGTCTGGTATTTGGTTCAGATTGTGTTCCAGAGTGAGAGGAGAGGGTTCTGGGAGGCTGTGTCCACCCTGACCGTCACAGCAGCATGACTGAGCTCACAATGGCCAGCTAGACCTCAGCTCAGCAATTGGACAGCTTCATGTCCACACCCCGGTTCAACCCTAACCTTAGCCTCAACTACAACCCTAACCCTAGCTTCATGTCCACACCCCGGTTCAACCCTAACCTTAGCCTCAACTACAACCCTAACCCTAGCTTCATGTCCACACCCCGGTTCAACCCTAACCTTAGCCTCAACTACAACCCTAACCCTAGCTTCATGTCCACACCTCGGTTCAACCCTAACCTTAGCCTCAACCATAACCCTAACCCTAGCTTCATGTCCACACCCCGGTTCAACCCTTACCCTTGGGTTAGGAAGGGGTCTATACTACATCACTCAAAGCAAAGCTAGGATGATATCAATGCCACTCTTTTGCTCTTTCATTTCTAAATGGGTTTGTAGAATATCATTTGTTGTATTGTTGCTCTGTCTGTTGTAGTTTGATGGAGCTGATTGGTTGATTCAGACATGCTCCAATGACTCATGTTCTTCAGAACATTATATTAAAGGTTTACTGGATAGCTAAATACGAAAGCATAGTCATTCATTGACAGCATGTAGTACACAATACATCATATTAGTACACCATACATCATTTGAAGTGCTTCCGCAGGGAAGACCTGGCTTCACTGACTTCATGACAGAACAATTTAAAGATGGGTTTAAATGCTGCATCATCCACACATGGTTAGGCAGCGTGTTCTTCTCAGTGGGGGAGGTTAGGCCAACCTGCCTTAAAAAGGAAAAGCATCCCAAAGAGGAGAGAGGTATGTGCCTGGCCTGCCCTCTCTCCTCCAAGAAAAGAGCAAGAGAGCCATCATCGTTCCTAAGCAAAGCGTGGCCTAAACAAAAGGGTGCCATTAATGATGATGTCATCGTAAACATCTGTCACAGCTCTCACTGGCTGAAGGAAGGGGGCTTTAACTTCCTAAGGACATCGTATGGACTATGGATGCCATGATGGGATGAGAGGAAAAAATACATTTCTCAGGAGACCTCATCCTCTCAGATTACCCCAGACTCGAATGACTTTTATTGAGAATTGTATCTATTGGTGAAGTCAGAAGACGTTACAATCCTACTTATGCAAGACGCTTTGGGTTTAGCCCTTGAGGCTCACATTGTTCCTAGGGGCTGAGTGTGTTAAGCCACTATCTACCTAGAGAGCGGAGTGGTACTATACCACTATAGAATTATCACTGAATTATCACAGTGAATTATTGTAATGTTTGTTTATTTGTCAATTAATCCCATAAGGGATGGGTTGCCAATTGGCGATTTGACACGAAAATTAAATATAATTAATTAATTTGTCATTCATTCATTCACCAGTAGTATCACATAGACACAAAAACCTACCCCAGAGGCCATCACTGTTGGGCCCAATGAGTGAGTGAGGTGTGCAGTGATGGCTCCTCCCCTACCCAGGCCTGGTGGTGTCAGAGCTATAGCTACAGTTGAAGTCGGAAGTTTACATACACTTAGGTTGGAGTCATTAAAACTCGTTTTCAACCACTCCACACATTTCTTGTTAACAAACTATAGTTTTGGCAAGTCGGTTAGGACATCTACTGTGTGCATGACACAAGTAATTTTTCCAGCAATTGTTTACAGACAGATTATTTCACTTACAATTAATTCACTGTATCACAATTCCAGTGGGTCAGACGTTTACATACACTAAATTGTCTGTGCCTTTAAACAGCTAGGAAAATTCCAGAAAATGATGTCATGGCTTTAGAAGCTTCTGATAGGCTAATTGACATCATTTGAGTCAATTGGAGGTGTACCTGTGGATGTATTTCAAGGACTACCTTCAAACTCAGTGCCTCTTTGCTTGACATCATGGGAAAATCAAAAGAAATCAGCCAAGACCTCAGAAACAAAAATTGTAGACCTCCACAAGTCTGATTCATCCTTGGGAGCATTTTCCAAATGCCTGAAGGCACCACGTTCATCTGTACAAACAATAGTACGCAAGTATAAATAACACCATGGGACCAGGCAGCCGTCATACCGCTCAGGAAGGAGACGTGTTCTGTCTCCTAGAGATGAACGTACTTTGGTGCGAAAAGTGCAAATCAATCCTAGAACAACAGCAAAGCACCTTGTGAAGATGCTGGCGGAAACAGGTACAAAAGTATCTATATCCACAGTAAAACGAGTCCTATATCGACATAACCTGAAAGGCCGCTCAGCAAGGAAGAAGCCACTGCTCCAAAACCGCCATAAAAAAGCCAGACTACGGTTTGCAACTGCACATGGGGACAAAGATCGTACTTTTTGGAGAAATGTTCTCTGGTCTGATGAAACAAAAATAGAACTGTTTTGCCATAATGACCATCGTTATGTTTTGAGGAAAAAGGGGGATGCTTGCAAGCCGAAGAACACCTTCCCAACAGTGAAGCACGGGGGTGACAGCATCATGTTGTGGAGGGACTGCTGCACTTCACAAAATAGATGGCATCATGAGGTAGGAAAATGATGTGGATTTATTGAAGCAACATCTCAAGACATCAGTCAGGAAGTTAAAGCTTGATCGCAAATGGGTCTTCCAAATGGACAATGACCCCAAGCACACTTCCAAAGTTGTGGCAAAATGGCTTAAGGACAACAAAGTCAAGGTATTTGAGTGGCCATCACAAAGCCCAGACCTCAATCCTATACAAAATTTGTGGGCGGAACTGAAAAAGCGTGTGCGAGCAAGGACACCTACAAACCTGACTCCGTTACATCAGGAGGAATGGGCCAAAATTCATCCAACTTATTGTGGGAAGCTTGTGGAAGGCTACCAGAAACGTTTGACCCAAGTTAAACAATTTAAAGGCAATGCTACCAAATACTAATTGAGTGTATGTAAACTTCTGACCTGCTGGGAACGTGATGAAAGAAATAAAAGCTGAAATAAATAATTCTCTCTACTATTATTCTGACATTTCACATTCTTAAAATAAAGTGGTGATCCTAACTGACCGAAGACAAGGAATTTTTACTAGGATTAAATGTCAGGAATTGTGAAAAACTGAGTTTAAATGTATTTGGCTAAGGTGTATGTAAACTTCCGACTTCAACTGTAGATCTACCAGACTGAACACTGTGTTCACAGTGGAACAGACCCAAGCAGAGACCCAAGCAGAGCAGTCTCTCTGGGCTTCCTCAACACTTAGCAGAGAGACAGTCAAGACATGTAAACAAAGAGCAAAGTGCTACCTCCCTTTCCCCTTCCTTTCTTTCAACTCTCCTCCTCGTCTTCCAACCCTCTCTCTCTCTCTCTCTCTCTCTCTCTCTCTCTCTCTCTCTCTCTCTCTCTCTCTCTCTCTCTCTCTTTCTCCCCCTCCCCCCATCTCTCTATCTCTCTCTCTCTCTCTCTCCCTCCCCCCTATCTCTCTCTCTCTCTCTCTCCCTCCCCCCCTATCTCTCTCTCTCTCTCTCTCCCTCCCCCCTCTCTCTCTCTCTCTCTCTCTCTCCCCCTCCCCCCATCGCTCTCTCTCTCTCTCCATCCTTCTCATACTCTCTCTGACAAGGCATATAAACAAAGACCTGTGCTTCGTCCTTTGTTTTCTTTCTACTCTCCTCCTCTTCCATTCCTGTCTCTCTCTCTATCGTCCTCTGCTCTGTGCGTCCCAGCACTATATACGGCTGGGTGCTGTTGGGTCTGATGCTGGTGGTGTTTAAAGACCAGCATGAAGACCAGCAGATGGAGACTAATATGAATGAGAAGCAGAGCAGGGCAAGACCATGTTTATGATCTCTGTGTGCTTTGTTAAGATGACCTCAGAACAGAATGATGGGCTAGTTTTCATTCCAAATGTTCAGATGTTTCCACTGTATTGGTTATTTGAACTTGTTTGGAACCTGTTTGACACTTCAAACCATCAAGTAGCAGAACAAAGGAGATGGACTGAGCCAGAGAAAGTGCATGGACTGCTGGATCAAGACGATCTGATCGTCCTTCCAGTTATTATCCTGATTTTGGTTGCAAGGCCAGGCCAAAGGGACAGGACATAAGCACAGATGGCCGTCACCAAGTAGGTTTATCTCCCTTTTAAAGGCCTTTGGACTGATACTATGTGAAACATTCTACTTTTATTGAGATGGTTGAATCGATTTTTGCTATTCCAAACGTTACAGAGAGTAGCATGATTTTTTCTATACCGCTGTTAGATGTTCGTTTACCATACTATTTGTATTTGTATTTATTGAGGATCCCCCATTAGCTGTTGCCATGGCAGCAGCTATTCTTCCTGGGGTCCAGCAACATTAAGGCAGTTATATACAATAAAAAGTATTACATGACATTACATTTCCTAACACTTTCCACAACACATTAAGTGTGTGCCCTCAGTCCACTACTCTACTACCACATATCTACAATACAAAATCCCTGTGTACATGTGTGTAGAGTGTGTGTCTTATCATGTGTATGTGTGTCTGTGCCTGTGTGTGTGTCTCTTCACTGTCCCGCTGTTCCATAAGGTGTAAATACTGAGGAGTATTTCTGTCTGTAATAAAGCCCTTTTGTGGGGAAAGACTCATTCTGATTGGCTGGGCCTGGCTACCCAGTGGGTGAGCCATTTTCCCACGGTGGTGGGACCCTGCCCAGTCATGTGAAATCTATAGATTAGGGCCTAATTCATTTATGAACTGTAACTCAGTCAAATTGTTTAAATTGTTGCATGTTACGTTCATAATTTTGTTCAGTATACTTCTCTTCCCTGTTTAAGTGTTCTATGTCTCCATTTTGTCCCTTTAACCTGTGTGCACCTTTGTTATATCTCCCGCTCCCTCTTCAGGTGACACCATTGTGCTTTACGTTGCCGGGCGACAGGATCCCTGTTCTCTCACACTCTAAAATAAACACACAGCAGAATGGGAACAAAAGCCCTCAAACGCTTCCAGGCAGCAGGCATTTCAGTCAGGCTGCGTCAGGGGGGAGCAAGTCCCTGGTAGGTCTACTGTACACTGAGTGAACAAAGCATTAGGAACACCTTGCTGATATTGAGTTGCATTTACTCCCCCAAGTGACATCAATATGGGATCATAGCTTTCACCTGGATTCACCTGGTCAGTCTATATCATGGAAAGAGGATAATATTCATATTGTTTTGTACATTCAGTGTAACCAGGTGAAAGCTATGATCCCTTATTGATGTCCCTTTAAATCCACTTCAATCAGTGTAGATGAAGGGGAGAAGACAGGTTAAAGAAGGATTTCTAAGCTTTGAAACGATTGAGATGTGGATTGTGTATGTGTGTGTCGTGTTTTTGGCTATGCCGGATTAAGTGATATGACATGCTATTCTATAAAATCCTTTCTCTGTAATTAATATTACCTGATTGAGCTAATCATGTAAATGTAATTAACTAGAAAGTCGGGGCACCACGGAAGAGTGTTTAAAGAGCTGTTATCTTTCGAATAAACTATTAAAGACCTAGTAATATTTTACATCAATAGCAGTCAATTATTAATCGTCACCTTTTTCAGTCTCATCTGAAAGTTGTAAATTCTTGGTTATCTTCACGAACCCTGGCTAACAAGTTGAATCAGCAATACAAAATTGGGTTTAATTATTTATTTACTAAATACCTAACTAATCACACAGAATTACATATACACAGAATGCAAATTATGTCATACAGAAAACGTCCCTGGTGGACAGAGCCGACATGACGGCTGGTTACACAAAGGAAAGGGGGTTGGGTTTGAGTGAAAGAGCGGGAAGACTGAGGAACAAAGGGAGAAGCCATGCTATCGTAAATACAGTATCTTATGCATTCTAAATTACCGCCCATTTGGAAAAGGAAAATGCAATAAATATTTACTCTGAGCTGCGCTTCGGTAGGTTGGTCGTAGATGTTGGCCAACAGAGATCTTCCTGTCCTCGGAAGAATGTCTCTGGTGGTAAACTGGATACGTTGTAGTATAGTCGTTGTGTGTTAGACTGGATACGTCGTTGTCCGTCCTTTCCTAGCCCACATTTACAGAGGCCGCTGCTAACTCAACGGCAGGGAGGTATCACTTCTGTAGTGAATAAGAGTTCAAAGTTCATACCATTCGCAACCAACGCTCACGCTGAGGTTGGCTTCGTTCTGTAGTTATTATCTAAATCCTTCTGACATCGGACCGTCGCCCTAATGTACCCGGAACAGGAGGTTACATTTTCTTCAAGGGCTTATATAGTGGAGGGAGAGAAGGGTGTGTTTCATAGTTTATAACCCATGTCTCTTCACAGGGGCGGGCCACTGATTGAGCAGAGTTCTAACCTTATGAAAACCCAATTCTCTCATTTGGAAGCTAAAATTACATTTCATCTTTTCACAAATAGTTTCATATTTAAACATTTAAATTGCACAACAATTCAATGTGAATCTGATAACTAGAATGTGTAGACTTTCCCAGATACAGTTTATGTCGTCCTGTCATCAGTCATAATGTCTCAGATGACAACCGAACTGACATCATATTCATATTCATTAAGTACCAACGCATATTTTCCACTGGTTGGATTACCGAAATATGGTTCCTTTCCCCCCACCGTTTGATGTTCCCAGACTCTCTATGTTTAACAAAGGCTATTCAAGAGTCCTCCAGTAGAGTCAAGAGAGAGAGGGGAGAAAGGTATTTATGGGGTGGTCATAAACCTTACCCACAGGCCAACGTCATGACATGTGCCATTCAGAAGGTGAATGGATAAGACAATATATTGGTAGTAGGTGCCAGGCGCACCGGTTTGTATCAAGAACTGCAACACTTTCCTCGCCCAACAGTTTCCCATGTGTATCAAGAATGGTCCACCACCCAAAGGACATCCATCCAACTTCACACAACTGTGGGAAGCACTGTGGGAACATGGGCCAACATCCCTGTGGAATGCTTTCGATCCCTTGTATAGTCCATGCACTGACAAATTGAGGCTGTTCTGGGGGCAAAGGGGGGTGCAACTCAATATTAGGAAGGTGTTCTTATTGTTTTGGACACTCAGTGTACGTCTCCCTCTAATGTTTTAACTGTGCACCAGGGTTGGGGAAGCTACTCTGAAAATCTAATTTCTTGGTAGTCTTAAACAAATCTATTTTGAAACAAAAGTATAAACCTCACACACATGGTTATGGGCTTAAAACCCTATACCATGTCAGATATAGAGTTGAAATGTGTTACATTTTGAGTTTGCATCCCAATATTACACTTTATATACATCACAGAAGACTGAAATATAACAAAACTGTTTGACATAGAAACACCGGATTTTCACCATTAAAAAAAAGTTGAACAATTATGAAATTATGAAAAATATGAATAACATTCCACCCGTGAGTCCACTAGCTCATTTGCCTGCAGGAAAGGGCTACCTTTTTATTTTTCTTATTTCACCTTTATTTAAACAGGTAGGCCAGTTGAGAACAAGTTCTCATTTGCAACTGTGACCTGGCCAAGATAAAGCATAGCATTTCGACACATACAACAACACAGATTTACACATGGTATAAACAAAACATATAGTCAATAATACAGTAGAAAAAAGAAAACAAAAAGTCTATATACAGTGAGTGCAAATGAGGTAAGATAAGGGAGTTAAGGCAATAAATAGGCCATGGTGGCGAATTAATTACAATATAGCAATTAAACACTGGAGTGATAGATGTGCAGAAGATGAATGTGCAAGTAGAGATACTGGGGTGCAAAGGAGCAAGATAAATAAATAAATACAGTATGGGGATGAGGTAGATAGATGGGCTGTTTACAGATGGGCTATGTACAGGTGCAGTGATCTGTGAGCTGCTCTGACAGCTGGTGGCTTTGGGGGTGACCAGTGAGATATACCTGCTGGAGTGCGTGCTACGAGTGGGTGCTGCTATAGTGACCAGTGAGCTGAGATAAGGCGGGGCTTTACCTAGCAGAGACTTGTAGATAACCTGTAGCCAGTGGGTTTGTCCGACAAGTATGAAGCGAGGGCCAACCAACGAGAGCGTACAGGTCGCAGTGGTGGGTAGTGTATTGGGCTTTGGTGACAAAACGGATGGCACTGTGATAGTTAAAAGTTACTTTGAAAAAGCGGTTCACTACATCCAAACTAGTTTGTGATAAATTATCAGATGTAAATCTGAAGTGTCGTAGACTGCAAATTGCAAGGTCACTTTGGGGTCATACAGACGTGGGATCTCAATCTGAGCCAGTTCGCTACGGCAGGAAAAGAGTCATGCAGCAACAGGAAATGTGAATTACTATGTCAAATGAACAGAATGTATCATTTTGCCAATTAAACTTGAAAACAATGTTTCAAGTGAGAATTAGATAGGTCTGTTGCAAAAAAAGAAAGGCAATGATTGCCTACAGTACTTCACCCATATTTTATTTTATTGCAAAAAGTAGTGTGTAGTTCCAGTACTTAGCTACACTTCTACAATGCAAAAAACACAACCTAGATTTGAATTGAGTTCATCTACCACCAAGCTCCTACAAAATACAGTTAAATTACTAGTTGAACTACATCTAGTTCACTACTTCCCAACACTGTTGAGCACGACACTATAATGTTGATTACGTGCTCTAAATAAATGTATTACAAGTACATCTCAACCAGTAGATGTCAGTCATGTAACACGTGTGAATGTGGGCTTCATTCATGTTTCTTCCATCAATCAACACACCCCATTGCATTGATCAAAAGTGAACAAAAGAGATTTCATGAACATTTCAGGAAGAAATGCATGTCTGGTCTTAGATATCTAAAGACCACATGATTATTTATGATAGTCCACCAGAGAAGTGCTACAGGGACTCCTATATAGGATATAGGACCCACAGCACCGACCACCACAGATTTCTCCAACCCCTGTTGAACCCCAGAGAGGTTCAGTTTCCATGTTTTCCTCCAATCTGTCATGGTACATTTCATTAACCCCCGAGGAGCACCAGACCCTTTCAGGGGGGTCATCTAAAACCCGCAGCTCAAACAGAGCCACTCTGACCTTCAACCTACTTCCCCATCCTGCAACAAAATGAAACAGGCTCCCTGTCGTGCTGAAACTCTCATCCTCCATTTGGGGTCTCTGAACTATCTGTCTGAGGGACGGGAGAAAAGTGTGTGTGTGTGTGTGTGTGTGTGTGTGTGTGTGTGTGTGTGTGTGTGTGTGTGTGTGTGTGTGTGTGTGTGTGTGTGTGTGTGTGTGTGCCTGCGCACGTGCTTGTGGGCATGCGTATGTGAACGAGTTTAACTATACTTGTGGGGACACAAAGTCTCTACGAGAATGGTTAAACAAAGACAAATTTGACCAACTGGGGACATTTTGTTAGTCCCCACAAGGAAAAAAGCTATTTCTAGGAGGTTTAGGTTTAAGGTTAGAATTTGAGGGACAGAGCTGGTCAAGAGAGACAGAGCTGGTCCTGGACCAAGGTAAGGTTGCTGTCTCCCTGGGTACATGTGCATCCAACACAGTCCTTAAATGCTGATTTCTCACATAGATGCACACATTCATTCAGGTTATAGACCATGTAACTAGGCCTAGGACCGTGTATGCTATAGTAGTTATGGGTTTCGTGTGTGTGACAGATTGTGAAATCGTTCCAAATCCTCCCTGACTCTCTTGGCTTCGTTTCACAGTGAGCATAATGGGAGTTTTTCAGGCACATATACTAATAACATCCACATGTGACGTAAAGCTGTAATTTCTATATTCATATTCCATAGTAAACAATACCTATTGTGATTTTTTTCAGCCGTAATGAGACACTGCTTCCCCCCTTCAGAGTTTCAGATGAGTCTATACCCTGAGATTGTATTACTCACACGCCATGACTCACTTATTGTGATAAGACTTTTTGTACCAAATAGTATGGCGTAAACCATAATAATTCCCAGTATTAGGCATCAATTTCCATGTTCGTGTCGTTGACTACCAAGAACTTTGTTTCCATGGTATTATGTTAAATACATTTCTAAGAACAGCAGCCTTGTCTCTAGAAAGGGGAAGAAGGATGAAAGGTATTTTCCTGGTGAAATTTGACACTTGAACTCAATGCACTGTATGGCAGGAAGTGGTATCCATATAAGGAGCATACGATGCTTTCCTGTTACAGTTTTGTTCAATCATGGCTAATGTTTCAAAAGTCTAAGCGCATTTGAAATTTACTGAGTAAAACAAACAAATTCATTGCACCAAATTGCTCTTTCTATTTGATACATATTCAATGTAAGTATCTGCTTTTCAAAATGCAATATGCACTTTACTTGATATGATTTTCTTGTCATTTTCTAATGATACCATTTTTTTTATCGCTTTGGTGCAATTTTCACAAGTATGTGGTACATTTCCACAACTCTTAGTAAAAAAACTCAAAACAGATCATCAAAAAGGCAGTTTGTTTCAAAACTCTAAGCACATTTTCAATTGACTAAGTGCAACACACAACATCATACAGTCACTTTTTCACCAGACTTAATCAGTGTTTCATCTTGAAATACATGTTTCATATTGTAATACATTTTCATTTAAAGTAATTGCATTTTACAATGCAGTGCTCACAATACTTTTGATATGATTCTCTTCTATTTTGTTAAAATACTTAATCTGACTGGTCTCAATTGATGACCACTTAAATGTTTGGTAACCTATAGATTTTACATGTCAACTGGTTTGTCTACTGCAGACTATGAGAACTACATAATGAAAATGTCTGTGAAATAGAAACATAAAAGGTATGATATATATATACTACTATGATGTACTACTATGATGATGACTATTCTGATTTGACTTCACAGTAAACAAATAAGAAATCTGATAGTGACAAGATCAGATATATGAAACAAATAAATTCAAATCAAAGTATATTGGTTGCGTAAACAAATTAGCAGATGTTACAGCAGGTGCAGCGAAATGCTTGTGTTATGTGTTTCTAGCTCCTACAGTGCAGTAATACAATAGCAATACAATGCAATACCAATATACAAATAATCCAGAAAGTCCAAAACAAGAATGAATGCATCCCCATACAAAATGAAGTTGCTGGGGTCTGACAGGCCTGATGCAAACCAGTGCCTGCTAAACACTGTTTCTTTGCATTATTTCATTTGATTAAGTCGTAAAAGATGTCTTCAATGATCACACCTTTAATCACAAAATTATGGAATTATGTGTTACGTTCCCCAGTTTCTGTGTTGTGGGTTCACATGTGTGTGTATTTCAGGAAATGGCTTCCTGGAATCCTAAAGCAGCTGATTGCTCGGCTCTATCGCTGATTGGCGCTCTGACCCCTCCCTCTCGCCAGGGGAAACAGCTGCCTCTTCAATTACCAACTCCTTCTCCAGCTTGATAAAAGACAGTGTTCCTTCAGGGAGGAGAGCTTCTTTGTATGTACTGTGTTGGTTATTGGTCAGTGAAAGTTTTGTTGATATGATTTTGTAGCTGCTCCTTCAGCGGTATGTGTATGCCAATAGGACTTAGTGTTTTTTGGTTATTGAAATTGTTCTGTTTCATTTGTTCCCAGGGGGGGAAGGAGAACGTACTTTGGGAGTGTTTAGGCAAGAGGCCTTCGGGCATACATAATCCGTAGTATTGAATCTGTCTATGCACAGTGGGTAAAACCTGGGTGGATCACCCCCTGTATTTTGGTTAGTGCTCCAGTTGGTGCTAAAGGTTAGGTAAGAAGTGGGAAGGCAGGTAAGGTAGGAGAGGAGACTCTACTTTTTACTTTCTTTGGTTCCCTCCAGCCCCTTTTCCCCACATGACCGTTTTAAGGAATAATAAATAACCTGTAAACTGTATTTTTCTCTGCCTCCGTCCTTCCCCGCACCTACGATCACATACTTTTTCCCTCCATGGGGAGTTGAGATGTAGCGGCGTGTTGCGTTCCCTCATCCAAGAGGCGTACGTAACATGGAATTCAATTACTACATTTTGACTGCTTCAATAAACATAGAAGTGAATTTGTCCAAATACGTTTGGTCCCCTGAAATAGGAGAGGGGACTATGTACAAAAAGTGCTGTAATTTCTAAACCGTTCACCCGATATGGATGGAAATACCCTCAAATTAAGCTGACAGTCTGCACTTCAACGTCATAGCTCACTGTATATAGTTTGATAGCTGCTGAACACTGTACATCTCTATATTTTTACATCAAATGTATCAATTTGACATCAGTTAATGTTGGAAGGTGAAACCAAACCATATATGGACGTGGCTGTAAATACTACATTATCCTCCAGTCTGCTTCAATTGGATAAAGTGGAACGAGTCGCTCTCATGTGCTGCCATTTTGGAATTCTAGTGTAGTATCCAATGCACTGCTGAAATACCTGGGTTGTATATAACAATACATTCCACTCGTTATCTGAATTTCCTTGATACACTGTTAGCTGGTGAATTTTGTCAAGCAGAGAGGCAGGCGATACGGTACCAGTTGACAAGTCACGTAGAAAAGGTGATCTTGTACATTGTTACATGGGGCAAAACACAACACCGAGCTACGTTTTTTCAGTAGCCAACTGCTTTACAATACGTCTATTTCTGATGATTTGTCCTTATGTACTGTATAAGGATAATGAACATGTAAAACTGGATTGAAACGTGCATGTCAAGTTATAGTCAAGTACTGTAGGGGAAATTATATTTACCATCTACTATTCTTTCTATTCAGCACTTCAAAAATAACAGTTTTCAAATCTGTATCTTGTATTTTTTGCTATAGGATTAAATGGTAGTTAAAATAACAAATGGCGAGCCTATCATTATCTGATGTCTTGGTGACTAAACAAAATATGCTGATGGTATTTCACAGAACGTGTAGATGTTGCTTGAATGACTCAGGGGTGAAAGATGTGTGAACCCACAATGAATGCTCAATCAAAGGTTCTGAACATAAAATAAGGGCCATTACAAGTGTTATCAGTTTAGAGTTTTGACTCACTAAACACAAATGCTTTGTTCGTAAATGATGTCTGGGTGTTGGAGAGTGCCTCTGGCTATCTTAAAAAAAACAATATGGTGCCATCTGGTTTGCTTGAAATAAGGGATTTGAAATGATTTATACTTTTACTTTTGATACTTGTTGTATTTTTTAGCAATTACATTTACTTTTGATACTTAAGTATATTTAAAACCAAATACTTTTAGATTTTTTCTCAAGTAGTATTTTACTGGGTGACTTTCACTTTTACTTGAGTCATTTTCTATTAAGATATCTTTACTTTTACTCAAGTATGACAATTGGGTACTTTTTACACCTCTGTATACCACTTACTGTACATCAGAAAAATGTGTCAGTGATTGAAAGAAACAGAAACTGGATGGCTTATATAACAATATTCTGCACCACAATGTGGGTGTGTGGTTTAGTTAAGTTTCATTTATTAGGATCCCCATTAGCTACTGCACATTTAGCAGCTACACATAAAACGTACAAATACAAAGTACAAAAATAAGAGTTATACACTGAGTATACAAATAATTAATCTTTCCATGACATAAACTGACCAGGTGAAAGCTATGATCCCTTATTGATGTCACTTGTTAAATCCACTTCGATCACTCTAGATAAAGGGGAGGAGACAGGTTAAAGAAGGATTTTTAAGCCTTGAGACCATTGATACGTGGATTGTGTATATATGCTATTCAGAGGGTGAAAGGATAAGACAACATGGTAAGTGCCTTTGAACCGCGTATGGTAGTAGGCGCCATGCGCACCGTTTTGTGTCAAGAACTACAACACTGTGTTTTTCCTCACACAACAGTTTCCCGTGTATACATGGTCCAGCACCCAAAGGACATCCAGCCAACTTAACACAACTGTGGGAAGCATTGGAGTCAACCATGGGCCAGCATCCCTGTGGAACGCTTTCGAAATCAAATCACATTTTATTTGTCACATACACATGGTTAGCAGATGTTAATGCGAGTGTAGCGAAATGCTTGTGCTTCTAGTTCCGACCATGCAGTAATGTCTAACGAGTAATCTAACAATTTCACAACAACTACCTTATACACATAAGTGTAAAGGAATAAATAAGAATATGTACATAAAATTATAGATGGATGAGCGATGGCCGAACGGCATAGGCAAGATGCAGTAGATGGTATAGAGTACAGTATATACATATGAGATGAGTAGTGTAGGGTATGTAAACATTATATAAAGTGGCATAGTTTAAAGTGACTGGTGATACATTTATTACATCCAATTTTTTATTATTAAAGTGGCTAGAGATTGAGTCAGTATGTTGGCAGCAGCCACTCAATGTTAGTGATGGCTGTTTAACAGTCTGATGGCCTTGAGATAGAAGCTGTTTTTCAGTCTCTCGGTCCCCGCTTTGATGTACCTGTACTGACCTCGCCTTCTGGATGATAGCGGGGTGAACAGGCAGTGGCTCGGGTGGTTGTTGTCCTTGATGATCTTTTTGGCCTTCCTGTGACATCGGGTTGTGTGGGTGTCCTGGAGAGCAGGTAGTTTGCCCCCGGTGATGCGTTGTGCAGACCTCACTACCCTCTGGAGAGCCTTACGGTTGTGGGCGGAGCAGTTGCCGTACCAGGCGGTGATACAGCCAGACAGGATGCTCTCGATTGTGGATCTGTAAAAGTTTGAGTGTTTTTGGTGACAAGCCGAATTTCTTCAGCCTCCTGAGGTTGAAGAGGCGCTGTTGCGCCTTCTTCACCACGCTGTCTGTATGGGTGGACCATTTCAGTTTGTCCGTGATGTGTACGCCGAGGAACTTAAAACTTTCCACCTTCTCCACTACTGTCCCGTCGATGTGGATAGGGGGGTGCTCCCTCTGCTGTTTCCTGAAGTCCACGATCATCTCCTTTGTTTTGTTGACGTTGAGTGTGAGGTTATTTTCCTGACACCACACTCCAAGGGCCCTCACCTCCTCCCTGTAGGCCGTCTCGTTGTTGTTGGTAATCAAGCCTACCACTGTAGTGTCGTCTGCAAACTTGATGAATGAGTTGGAGGCGTGCATGGCCACGCAGTCATGGGTGAACAGGGAGTACAGGAGAGGGCTGAGAACGCAGCCTTGTGGGGCCCCAGTGTTGAGGATCAGCGGGGTGGAGATTGTTTCCTACACTCACCGCCTGGGGGCGGCCCTTCAGGAAGTCCAGGACCCTGTTGCACAGAGCGGGGTCGAGACCCAGGGTCTCGAGCTTAATGACAAGTTTGGAGGGTACTATGGTGTTAAATGCTGAGCTGTAGTCGATGAACAGCATTCTTACATAGGTAGTCCTCTTGTCCAGATGGGTTAGGGCAGTGTGCAGTGTGATTGCGATTGCGTCATCTGTGGACCTATTGGGCAGGTAAGCAAATTGGAGTGGGTCTAGGGTGTCAGGTAGGGTGGAGGTGATATGATCCTTGACTAGTCTCTCAAAGCACTTCATGATGACGGAGGTGAGTGCTACAGGGCGATAGTCGTTTAGCTCAGTTACCTTAGCTTTCTTGCGAACTGGAACAATGGTGGCCCTCTTGAAGCATGTGGGAACAGCAGACTGGGATAAGGATTGATTGAATATGTCCGTAAACACACCAGCCAGCTGGTCTGCGCATGCTCTGAGGACGCGGCTAGGGATGCCGTCTGGGCCGGCAGCCTTGCGAGGGTTAACACGTTTAAATGCTTTACTCACGTTGGCTGCGGTGAAGGAGAGCCTGCAGGTTTTGGTAGCGGATCTTGTCGTTGGCACTGTATTGTCCTCAAAGCGAGCAAAGAAGTTGTTTAGTTTGTCTGGGAGCAGGACATCGTGGTCCGTGACGGGGCTGGTTTTCTTTTTGTAGTCTGTGATTGACTGTAGACCCTGCCACATACCTCTCGTGTCTGAGCCATTGAATTGCGACTCTACTTTGTCTCTATACTGACGCTTAGCTTGTTTGATTGCCTTGCGGAGGGAATAGCTACACTGTTTGTATTCGGTCATGTTTCCGGTCGCCTTGCCCTGATTAAAAGCAGTGGTTCGCACTTTCAGTTTTTCACGAATGCTGCCATCAATCCACAGTTTCTGGTAGGGGAAGGTTTTAATAGTTGCTGTGGGTACAACATCACTGATGCACTTGCTAATAAACTCGCTCACCGAATCAGCGTATTCATCAATGTTATTGTCCGACACTATGCGGAACATATCCCAGTCCACGTGATCGAAGCAATCTTGAAGCGTGGAATCAGATTGGTCGGACCAGCGTTGAACAGACCTGAGCACGGGCGTTTCCTGTTTGAGTTTCTGTCTATAGGCTGGGAGTAGCAAAATGGAGTCGTGGTCAGATTTTCCGAAAGGAGGGCGGGGCAGTGCTTTGTATGCGTCGCGAAAGTTAGAGTAACAATGGTCCAGGATTTTTCCCGTCCGGGTAGCGCATTCGATATGCTGATAAAATTTAGGGAGTCTTGTTTTCAGATTAGCCTTGTTAAAATCCAGCTAAAATGAATATATGTGGTTTCCAGTTTACATAGAGTCCAATGAAGTTCATTCAGGGCCATCGATGTGTCTGCTTGGGGGGGATATATACGGCTGTGATTATAATCGAAGAGAATTCTCTTGGTAGATAATGCGGTCGACATTTGATTGTAAGGAATTCTAGGTCAGGTGAGCAAAAGGACTTGAGTTCCTGTACACCACGTCTCGTTAATCATAAGGCATACCCCCCCCCCCCCCCCCCCGCCCTTCTTCTTACCAGAGAGATTATTGTTTCTGTCGGCGCGATGCGTGAAGAAACCAGGTGGCTGTACCGACTCCGATAGCGTGTAGAGTCCATGCCCTGACAAATTGAGGCTGTTCTGAGGGCAAAAGGGGGTACAACTCAATATTAGGAAGGTGTTCTTAATATTTTGTACACTCAGTGTATATAGGAAAGACACCAAGAGACAACAAAAATACTAATTACACACTATTCAAATATACATATTACTATTCTTATATACAGTAAAGTTACGTTTCATCTTTACAAAGAGGTGAGGAGCTGTGATGCTTTTGCCTGAGTAACCTCTGGTGGCAGAGCATTCCACCATGACATGGCTCTATACATAACTGAGTAACCTCTGGTGGCAGAGCATTCCACCATGACATGACTCTATACATAACTGAGTAACCTCTGGTGGCAGAGCATTCCACCATGACATGACTCTATACATAACTGAGTAACCTCTGGTGGCAGAGCATTCCACCATGACATGGCTCTATACATAACTGAGTAACCTCTGGTAGCAGAGTATTCCACCATGACATGACTCTATACATAACTGAGTAACCTCTGATGGCAGAGCATTCCACCATGACATGACTCTATAGATAACTGAGTAACCTCTGGTGGCAGAGCATTCCACCATGACATGACATGACTCTATACATAACTGAGTAACCTCTGGTGGCAGAGCATTCCACCATGACATGACATGACTCTATACATAACTGAGTAACCTCTGGTGGCAGAGCATTCCACCATGACATGACTCTATACATAACTGAGTAACCTCTGGTGGCAGAGCATTCCACCATGACATGACTCTATACATAACTGAGTAACCTCTGGTGGCAGAGCATTCCACCATGACATGGCTCTATACATAACTGAGTAACCTCTGGTGGCAGAGCATTCCACCATGACATGGCTCTATACATAACTGAGTAACCTCTGGTGGCAGAGCATTCCACCATGACATGACTCTATACATAACTGAGTAACCTCTGGTGGCAGAGCATTCCACCATGACATGGCTCTATACATAACTGAGTAACCTCTGGTGGCAGAGCATTCCACCATGACATGACTCTATACATAACTGAGTAACCTCTGGTGGCAGAGCATTCCACCATGACATGACATGACTCTATACATAACTGAGTAACCTCTGGTGGCAGAGCATTCCACCATGACATGACTCTATACATAACTGAGTAACCTCTGGTGGCAGAGCATTCCACCATGACATGACTCTATACATAACTGAGTAACCTCTGGTGGCAGAGCATTCCACCATGACATGACTCTATACATAACTGAGTAACCTCTGGTGGCAGAGCATTCCACCATGACATGACATGACTCTATACATAACTGAGTAACCTCTGGTGGCAGAGCATTCCACCATGACATGACATGACTCTATACATAACTGAGTAACCTCTGGTGGCAGAGCATTCCACCATGACATGACATGACTCTATACATAACTGAGTAACCTCTGGTGGCAGAGCATTCCACCATGACATGACATGACTCTATACATAACTGAGTAACCTCTGGTGGCAGAGCATTCCACCATGACATGACTCTATACATAACTGAGTAACCTCTGGTGGCAGAGCATTCCACCATGACATGACATGACTCTATACATAACTGAGTAACCTCTGGTGGCAGAGCATTCCACCATGACATGACTCTATAGATAACTGAGTAACCTCTGGTGGCAGAGCATTCCACCATGACATGACTCTATACATAACTGAGTAACCTCTGGTGGCAGAGCATTCCACCATGACATGACTCTATACATAACTGAGTAACCTCTGGTGGCAGAGCATTCCACCATGACATGGCTCTATACATAACTGAGTAACCTCTGGTGGCAGAGCATTCCACCATGACATGGCTCTATACATAACTGAGTAACCTCTGATGGCAGAGCATTCCACCATGACATGACATGACTCTATACATAACTGAGTAACCTCTGGTGGCAGAGCATTCCACCATGACATGGCTCTATACATAACTGAGTAACCTCTGATGGCAGAGCATTCCACCATGACATGACTCTATACATAACTGAGTAACCTCTGGTGGCAGAGCATTCCACCATGACATGACTCTATACATAACTGAGTAACCTCTGATGGCAGAGCATTCCACCATGACATGACTCTATACATAACTGAGTAACCTCTGGTGGCAGAGCATTCCACCATGGCATGGCTCTATACATAACTGAGTGACGTATTACATCTGTTTTTGGTTTGGGTACAGTGAAGAGACCCATAGTTGCGTGTCTGGTGGGGTATGTATGTCTGTTTGAAGGGTATGCAAATAGACTATACAATTGGTTAAGCATTTTCTTGAGCAGGATAAAAGAGAAGTAGACAATTTCTCCTCAACCCTCAACCACGAAAGACTATCATGCATGTTGTTGATGTGTGGGGATGCCTGTGCGTGTGTACGTACGTACGTACATCTGTGTGGGATTTTCCAAGCATTTCTCAGCATTCCATTTGAAGGACTCACCACCACAGAACTGAGTCAGTGCAGTCCCATATGCTAACCGATAGACGGAGAAGCCTAAAAAGACTGAAAGCTCTACATACCGTAGAACATCAATGCCATGGCACTACTTCTTCATATATGGGTCAGTGAATTAATGAGATTGATTGATGAATAGTTGGCAAACGATCAATATGTGCACCTAAATGGCCTGTAGATATTTCAATATCTCTTGCTATACATGAGAGCAAAGTAACATTCAAACTCAAAGACCTGTTGATGGATAGCCGTTATTGTTAACTACCAATAAATAAGCAGGATTTAACTACTAAGTATTAAAACAGACTTTTTTTCATTGTGGCAGCCGTAGATTACACTTTAACCAGATGAGATTGAACCTTTCACTTGCTTGGACACATTAGTAGAGGCTGCTTTGTAACCCGATCTGACCGTGAAACCCTAACACAGGCTGCAGAGGAAACGAGGAGGAAATCTGATGCCGTAAGAGCCTCTGAGTAGCTCTGTCCTAAATGGATTTGGGCCTGGCTAGCTGCTATAGTCCTCCTAAAGGAGAAACACACAGGCCACCATAATCTGTAGTCTATATGGATGGTAATAAATACACTTTGAAGAATAACAGATATTTGTATATACCAGTGATGCATTTCAAACTTTGTTACATGGGCTATGTCTGTTTGGTGTTCTATTGCATAGTTAAGTGCTACAACAATGAGACATTCTTCTGTTATTCATTTTCATATTCATTTTTAATGGTTTAAAGACGGCTGACCCTCATGTGCTCAGGTAAATTGAGTTAAATCTATTTATTTCCTCCTACTGACGTTTGTTCCCTGACCACACTATCATCTTTTAGTTTCTCTTAAGAGGTCCTTGAGTTTGTTGCATGGACTGGTCTGTTCCCTTTGTCCTGTGACAAACGTCTTGGTAAAAAACTCTGATACTATGAATAAAATGCTCCGTTGTCTCTGGTAGGTCTACAACCGGATGTAGCGTTTCCTTAGCTGTGTTCTCTGCGGTGAGTGTTGTGTAATAGCCCGGTCCTCTACGGTATGTGAGTAATGCAAACTCCCCTCTTTCCTGCAGCTAGAATGCTGGCTATGCCAGACGCCAGACCCACCAGACCTACCACCGTCTCCACACCCCACCAGGCCCCCAGCCCACCCAACCCTGCCTACACACCATGATCATACACACCAGATGTAGCAGTGGGTAAACCCGGAGTGTCGTGGGTAAATAGGTAGGTAAATTCTTGTGCAAAAACACTTCTCTGACTTAATATGTGGGTTACCGTAATTCACCAAATTAAAAGGTGGTCGTTTACTTTCGTTGACTTGAGTATAGCCCCCCTCCTCTATATCACTGATTCACAGCCCCAGATCAATGGCCAAAAGCCAGCAAAGCCCCTCTCAAACAGAAAACGGGGTAAGTGAATGTGCGTTCTCGTGTTGCTTTGCAGTAACCTTCTCCTTTTGTATGATCCTAATACTGTAATAACATTTTAAGAACATACATGCATGGACTTAGTTGCAGTATTGTCAGGTAAGTCTAGGGGGAACTGGGAAGTGGGAAGTCAGAACATAAGGAAGAGAGTTTGCTTTGCTTTGCTGATTGAGGAATGGACAGACCAAATCTACAGATCACATTCCAGAGATCCTGGGCCAACTATCTCAGGAATTATAATTGGCAACAAAAACAAGATAGGAAGGAAATTCTTCCTCGATACATCCAAACTCATTCTGACTAGGAATATGGATCGGAGATGGTTTGATTTAAAAAATATTAAGAGTTATGGAACATAGTTGAACTCCTTCTCCCCTGATGTACAATGACTGACTGCTTGCCCTGCAGTACAGAAACATAATTTACTTTAAGTGAACTAAATTGAAGTGACTCAAGTTAACTTAGTGAATGTAATTTAGCTGCTGAGACTTAGAAGAGAGAACATAATGTGCCAATCAGAATTCTATTCACACCAAAAAGGCAGAGGTTTAAAGAACTACTACTGTTGTGTAGTGTGGATTTACATTGGATACTACGTACGTACTAAATTGTATGTTCTATCAGAATCTTTCACTTTGTCAGCTCTATTGTTGATCTAGTATTCTGGTACAAGGAACGTTGCTACCAACACAAAGTAGGAAACACAGATTGAGCGAGTGGCTGGTTCCTATCAGAAGACAGCTGCTAATGAAATCCAAGCGGCACATGATACTGTTGTTGTTATGTTTGAGGGGGTGGACTAGGAAAGGAGGGGGGTTTCCACTGGCAGGGCCTTACAAGGTCAACTGTACATGTACAATCCATGAATAACACACACACACATATATACAGTATATATATTTACCAAAAAATATATGGGGGATTGGAAATGATGCAGACAATTACATTGATAGAAGCCACAATCTGCAAGAGTAAAGCTGATCTATCCCCCCCAAAAAAGTGTTTTATTATATATATATACTATATGCCACACCTGTCAGGTGGATGGATTATTTTAGGTTATTGTCCTATTGAAAGGTGAATTCACCGCCCAGTGTCTGGTGGAAAACAGACTGAACCAGGTTTTCCTCTAGGATTTTGCCTGTGTTTTGCTCCATTCCATGTCTTTTTTATCCTGAAAAACTCCCCAGTCCTTAACGATTACAAGCATACCCATAACATGATGCAGCCAACACTATGCTTGAAAATATGGAGAGTGGTACTCAGTAATGTTTTGTATTGGATTTTCCCCAAACATAACACTTTGTATTCAGGACAAAAAGTGAATTGCTTTGCCACATTTTTTGCAGTATGACTTTAGTGCCTTGTTGCAAACAGGATGCATGTTTTGGAATATTTGTATTCTGTACTGGCTTCCTTCTTTTCACTCTGTCAATTAGGTTAGTATTGTGGAGTAACTACAATGTTGTTGATCCATCAGTCTTCCCCTATCACAGCCATTAATTAAACTCTGTAACTGTTTTAAAGTCTCCATTGGCCTCATGGTGAAATCTCTGAGCGATTTCCTTTCTCTCCGGCAACTGAGTTAGGAAGGACGCATGTATCTTTGTAGTGACTGGGTCTATTGCTGCACCATCCAACGTGTAATTAATAACTTCAACATACTCAAAGGGATGTTCATTGTCTGCTTTTTGTTTTTTACCCATCTCCCTGGTCTTTGTGGTTGAATCTGTTTGAAATGCACTGCTCAACTGAGGGACCTTACAGATGATTGTATTTGTGGGGTACACAGACGAGGTAGTCATTCACAAATCATGTTAAACTATATTATTGCACACAGAGTGAGTCCATGAACTGAACTGCAATTTATTATGTTACTTGTTAAGCAAATGTTTAGTCCTGAACTTATTTAGGCTTGCCATAACAAAGGGTTTGAATACTTATTGCAGCATTTCCCAAACTCAGTCCTGGGGACCTCAAGGGGTGCATGTTTAGTTTTTTGCCTTAACAATTATCAAAGCTTGATGATTAGTTGATTATTTGAATCAGCTGTGTAGTGCTAGGGCAAAAACCAAAACGTGCACCCTTTGAGGTCCCGAGGACTGAGTTTGGGAAACCCTGACATATTGACTGAAGACATTTCAGCTTTTCGTTTTGAATTAATCAGTCATAATTTCAAAAAATATAATTCCACTTTGCCATTATGGTGTATTGTGTGTAGGACAGTGACACAAAACTCTGTATTTAATCAATTTTAAATTCAGCCTGTAACTGTAACGGTCGTCTTGTGGTGAATGAGCGGACCAAGGCGCAGCGGGGGATGAATACATAATGAATTTAATGAAGAAAAGAATAACGATGACAAAGCACACTTTAGAAATTACAAAATAACAAAACGAACTAAACAGACCTGAACATGAGAACTACATGAAACGAAGAACGCACGAACAGGGAAAACGAACGAACGAGACGAGACAGTACCGTGTGGTGCAACAAACACAGACACAGCAACAATCACCCACAAACAAACAGTGAGAACAGCCTACCTTAATATGGTTCTCAATCAGAGGAAACGTCCAACACCTGCCTCTAATTGAGAACCATATCAGGCAACACATTAAACCCAACATAGAAACACAATAACATAGACTACCCACCCCAACTCACGCCCTGACCAACTAAACACATACAAAACAACAGAAAACAGGTCAGGAACGTGACAGTAACACAACAAAATGTGGAAAAAGTAAAGGGGTATGAATAATTTTTGAAGGCAATGTATGCGTGTGTATATATATATATGTATATATATATATATATATATATATATATATATATATATATATATATATATATATATATATATATATATATATACTGTATATACACATTTTAACATACATGAATAGGACTGTCTACAACAAAAGACCACTGAATGGTACAGATATTTTTGTATATTCAAAGATGCAGTGGTGTAAAGTAACTATAGTAATGTTGAAGTACTACTTAAGTAGTGTTTGAGTGGTATCTGTACTTTACTGTATTTTTTACATTTTGGACAACTTTTACTTTTATTGCACTTAATTCCTAAGGAAAATATGTACTTTTTCCTTCCTTACATTTTCCCTGAGTTGTTACATTTCAGATGCTTAGAAGGACAGGAAAATTGTCCAATTCACGCACTCATCAAGAGAACACATGGTCATCCCTACTGCCTCTGATCTGGTGGACTCACTAAACAAACACATTTTTTGTAAATTGAGTGTTGGAGTGTTGGAGTGTTGGAGTGTGCCCCTGGCTATCTGTAAATAAAAAAATACACAAGAAAATCGGGCCTTCTGATTCATAGCGTTTACTTTTAGTTTGATACTTAAGTATATTTAAAACCAGATACTTTTAACATTTACTCAAGTAGTATTTTACTGGGTGACTTTTACTTGAGTCTATTAAGGTCCCTCAAGTATGACAATTGGGCACTTTTTCCTCCACTGCAAAGACGCTTATTCTTCATAAATATCAGGTGCATTCGTAATGGTTTCCTCTAACCTACTAAATCATTCAAGATGGTCTGAGCGCAGTGAGATCTGAGGTGGATATACCCTCCCATTACAGATTGAACTTTTAGAGTGTACTTTTTAATTGATCATAGATCAGTCTATATTTAGTTTCTACTCCCACCGTCCTTAGGTCTACATCATCACAGGAGCTGGAGGAAATAGCCTACAATAGATCCCTATATCTAAGCTATATCCTTCCTATCTTTGTCCCTGTCCCTTTTAAAAACAACACAGACACTGCCTTGTCTTGACTATTCATGTTGGCGAGGCACAAACCATTGACATGATACAGTATTTTGCTTATCTAACAGAACCGCCTATCCTTTACATCCTGACCTGTCAATTCTCATCTCTCGCTTTAACCATTGGGCTCCGGGAGGGGGAGGGAGGGGTTGGGGGAGGGGGTAAAGAATGTATGGTATGTGTGGGCGTCAACAAGACGCAGTTTATGGGGAACGACAAATTGAAACAATGTATTAATTTGCGTATTACATGTATCTTTCATGGTAGTGACTGGTTATCTGTTGATTGTCAAACATTGAAACGTGTTCTGTATTCAGAATAGTAATACTAACCGTACTCAATAGCAAGGTTATTTGAGTATATATTGAAACGTACCTCTAGTGTATGTGCAATGGTTTGGTCTGTGGAAGGCGGGACTCAGGAGCGGTCAGCAGGACGTCGTAGATCAATGAACTGAACTGAGTTTTCTGCCTGGGTTGGACGACACTTTGGTGGGATTAAACCATATAACCTACGCAGTGTAGCCTATGTCAGGTAGCCTACAGATGTGACAACGCGACAAGGAAATTTTAATCAGGATCGAAAACGGAAATACCGGAGTTTATTTCTAAACCGGTCGATATGCGGATTTTGTCCAAATAAACCCACTGGATTCTAATAAACGGGTCTGCATGTAGCTTCATTTTTTGGGAGTAAACAAGCTTTTTATCTCGGAATAACTGGAATAGGCTATCCAGGATGATCTTTGCAAATACTGCCAACCCGTTGAAGAGCACATATCGGAAGCAGGTAGGCCAAAAAAGCCCTGGCTGGGATGGTCCAAAACGGTTCCATAAGTCCCTTGAACGCATCCAATTCGAGTGTGCGTACGGCCCACTGTCTTATCACCTCAGTTAACACGGTCACTAGAAGCGACAGTCGTTATTACAATGTTATAATACCGCTCACCGACAGTCAGGTTGCAAAGTCATGTTGTGTGACTGTCAGTAGCGCGCTACACTACATTTTGGTCAAGTCTGTTCTGTGAATTAGTGTCCATTTTATAGTATCGGCTTTGTCCTTGAATTAGCATTACAGAATAGCCTATCTAGCAGCTTTTATTGTATTAGGCCCTAATGGCTTATAACAACCATCATCCAAATAGATTGATTCCCTAAATAGGATTTAAAAAACTTACATTCAGATACGCATCGAATTGCTCATTCAGAAGGTAACTGATGAAGGGATAGGCCTATATGATTTATGATAGAATTACGCACTCTTTTACTGGAGGACAGAGGGAGAGAGAGGTCCTCCATATGGTCCAGGTAACCCAGGTTTAGATGTTGAACATTTGTTAGTCCTACTGCTATAATAACATTGCTATAATGTTCACAAGAAGAATCACCTATACACTGAACATACACCGTTTTATTTCCCCAGTTTTTCAAATGTAGGCCTACGATATTCTATCACTACATCCCCAAGTCTTGGACGGGAAATACATTATTTCTCCAGCATGTTTTTAATGAAAATAGGCCGCGCAGGTCACACAAATGTATGGCATTTAAATTGTAGTTCATATGTCCCATTTGTTAGATTCCTTGTAGGATTGAATAGAATAGGAATGAAATAGAACGGAATAATATAGAATAGTTTTGATGCAGACAGAAGCCATGTAGGCCAACTACATCTTCAATTCCTTGTTGGTATTAGAATAGAACATGTTCTGTATAGGCCTGCTTCACCACCTGAGTTAGTTTGCCCTAGTAGGCCTTCTAGTGAGTGGTATGCTCAGCTTCTGCCTAATGTGGGTCAGTGTGCTGGAGTGAACATGGGTGTTCATGCATCTATAATGAGCCTTTTCAGGTGTAGCTACACATTTGTATTTATTTGATTTATTCAACCTTTATTTAACTAGGCAAGTCAGTAATCCAGTGGTTCTATACCACTACTCTGTTGTAGTTCAGCACTGATTCAGCCATCTAGTCCACAAGATGGAGGTGATTGAGATTTGTAGCTATATCCGCCCTGAATGATTCCAATAGGCCTAATAATCAGGTTGTCATGTAAATGAGTTGGTACTTCAGTCCTTCTTTACCACTCCACACTGTAGTTCACCACTGATTCCAACCTGGACTCAGGGGTAGAGGTAACATAGTAAATGTAAATCCGGGACACTCCAATTAGTATGATATGTTACGGTTTCGTATGGTATGTTTTAATTTGTGGATGTCCATTATCCATTTCGTATGATATGTTACAAATTACAATTCGTATGATATGTTCCGAATTGCAAATCATACAATATGTTACAAATTGCAATTCGTATGATATGTTCCGAATTTCCAAAACGTATGCAATGTTACGAATCCCAACTTGTTGTGGCTAATGTTAGCTAGGTGGCTAATGTTAGCTAGAATAGGAGTTAGGGTTAAGGTTAGGGGTTGGGTTAAGGTTAAGGTTAAGGGAAGGGTTGGCTAACATCCTAAGTAGTTGCAAAGTAGCTAAAAAGTAGTAAGTTGTTGCTAATTAGCTAAAAATGCTAAAGTTGTCCGTGATGAAATCCGAACACGCAACCTTTGGGTTGCTAGACGTTTGCATTATTCGCCCGATGCAGAAATCGTTGTGCCATTTCCATGTTGCTAAAACTCTAATTGGGGCGGCAGGTAGCCTAGTGGTTAGAGCGTTGGACTAGTAACTGAAAGGTTGCAAGATCGAATCCCTGAGCTGACAAGGTAAATATCTGTCGTTCTGCCCCTGAACAAGGCAGTTAACCCACTGTTCCTAGGCCGTCATTGAAAATAAGAATTTGTTCTTAACTGACTTGCCTAGTTACATAAAGGTAAAATAAAAAAAATAGTTAGCCTAAATAGTCCGGGTGGCAATTTGATTAATTGTTCAGCAGTCTTATGGCTTGGGGGTAGAAGCTGTTAAGGAGCCTTTTGGACCTAGACTTGGCGCTCCGGTACCGCTTGCTGTGCGGTCTATGACTTGGATGACTGGAGTCTTTGACACCGTCTAATATATAGGTCCTGGATGGCAGGAAGCTTGGCCCCAGTGATGTACTATGTTACGTCTAGTCTATGAGACCTGGCTGCTGATTCAACCATCTAGTCCACAAGATGGAGGTGATGGTGTGTAGATCCTGTCGGTAGGCTTAGTATATCTCCGCCCGTAAAGATATCCATAGGCATAATCATCTGGTGGTTATCTGAATTAGTTATGCAGTGGTTCTTCATTCTTTGCTTCGTCAGTGATTCTAGTCCACAAGATGGAGGTGATTATGTGTGCATTCTGTGGGTAGGTTTGGATATCTCCATCCTAAACAATATCAGTAGGCCTAGCCCTAATTCAATGTGGTGGCCATCTTAATGTAATTTAGTTCACTCACCATTTTGTTTTGGTAAATATGCATTCAAATGGTGGAAGGCAGAACATGTTTTTTCTTAATTCACAGTTGAATTGGACTGCTGCATGCCATTCTAGATTTTTCTAGAGTGGCTTCTGCAGGGTTGGAGCTATTTTAATGAGTAAGAGGAAGGAAATGCCTTGCAGAGGAGGGCTCTGGTTTGCCTCAGAGAATGTGTGGTAGTTTCCCACTGACACACCAGACCAGACTGTAGTACTAGGAAGGAACTGTGATGGAAGGAGTGTAGACAGCACCCCACGCAAGAATGTCACCAGGGAAATAGCCTAGCGGCAGGTAGCCTAGCGGTTAGAGCATTGGCTCAGTAACTGAAAGGTTGCTAGTTTGAATCCCTGACCAGAAAATGTGACAAGTCTGTTATTGTTCCCTCGAGCAAGGCACTTCTCCTTAATTGCCGTGAGTAATGGGGGAGTTAGGATATGCAAAAACACATTTCCAATTCACACATATAAGGAAAAATATAAGCATAGCCTATAGTGCATTCTGCAATGCATAGAACCAGGGTGAGGAGTTGTTCCTGACCATGTGACGAGGAAAAACTCCTACCCCTATTCATCTCATTATATTCCACTGCCGACATTCTGGAGCTTGGTGAAATGGAAAAACTCCATGCTACAAAACTCTAGAAAGAACAGTAGTGCTGAAAGTCTTTTCACCAGGCATCATGGGACCCATGTCGTCCAAAAAAGTTCGACTTTTAACTCATCTGTCCATAGGACTTTCATCCCGAGAGTCTTGATGATCATCCAGGTGCTTTTTGGCAAACTTGAATCAACTTTTTGGATGACATGGGTGCCATTATGTCTGGTGAAAACCAAACACTGCATTCCACAGTAAGAACCTCATACCAACGGTCAAGCATGGTGGTGGTAGTGTGATGGTTTGGGGATGCTTTGTTGCCTCAGGACCTGGACGACTTGCCTTAATAGAAGGAACCATGAATTCTTCTCTGTATCAGAGAATTCTACAGGACAATGTCAGGCCATCCGTCTGTGAGCTGAACCTGAAGTGCAGCTGGGTCATGCAGCAAGACAATTATCCAAAACACATAATCAAGTCTACATGAAAATGGTTAAAAAGCAACACATTTGATGTTTTGGAATGGCCCAATCAAAGTCCAAAACTAATCCCAATTGAGATGTTGTGGCAGGACTTGAAACGAGCAGTTCATGCTTGAAAACACACAAATATCCCTGACTTAAAGCAGTTCTGCATGCAAGAGTGGGCCAAAATTCCTCCACAGCGATGTGAGAGACTGATCAACGACTACAGGAAGCGTTTGGTTGTAGTCATTGCAGCTAAAGGTGGCACAACCAGTTATTCAGTGTAAGGGGCAATTACTTTTTCACACAGGGGAATTGGGTGTTGCATACTGTAACTTTGTTAATTAAATAAAATAAAATAAATGTTATTTGTAAACTCAGGTTCCCTTTATCTAATATATATATTTTTTTAAGATATGATAACATTCAGTGTAAAAAATATACAAAAATAGAGAAAATCAGAAAGGGGGCACATACTTTTTCACGGCATTGTGTGTGTGTATATATATAACACTGAACAAAAAATATAAACGCAACATGTAAAGTTTTGGTTCCATGTATCATGAGCTGAAATAAAAGATCCCAAAATGTTACATACGCACAAAAATAAATTTTTTCAAAAGTGTTTACATCACTGTTAGTGAGCATTTCTCCTTTGCAAAGATAATCCATCGATCTGACAGGTGTGGCACATCAAGAAGCAAATTAAACAGCATGATCATTACACCTTGTGCTGGGGACAATAAAAGGCCACTCTAAAATGTGCAATTTCATCACACAACAACATGCTAAAAATGGCTCAAGTTCTGAGCGTGCAATTGGCATGCTGACTGCAGGAATGTCCATCAGAGCTGTTGCCAGAGAATTGAATGTAATTTCTCTACCATATGCCGCATCCAACGTCGTTTTCGAGAATTTGGCAGTATGTCCAACCGGCCTCACAACCGCAGACCACGTGTAACCACGCCAGCCCAGGACCTCCACATCTGGCTTCTTCACCTGCGAGATCGACTTGAGACCAGCCACCCAGACAGCTGACGAAACTGTGGGTTTGTACAAACGAAGAATTTCTGCACAAACTGTAAGAAACCATCTCAGGGAAGCTCATCTGCATGCTCATCGTCCTCATCAGGGTCTTAACCTGAATGCAGTTTAGCGTCGTAACCGACTTCAGTGTGCAAATGCTCACCTTCGATGGCCACTGGCACGCTGGAGAAGTGTACTCTTCACAGATGAATAGCTGATGCACGAGCTCAACAGATTACACAAACTCACCACTACTGTCAGTTCTAGTAGGGCCGTGTAGCGTGTCTAGTGCTGACAACTACTATATGCCCTTCAGTGGTGTAAAGTACTTAAGTAAAAATACTTTAAAGTACTACTTAAGTAGTTTTTGGGGGTATCTGTACTTTACTATTTATATTTTTGACTACTTTTACGTCACTACATTCCTAAGGAAAATTATGTACTTTTTACACAATACATTTTCCCTGACACCCATAAGTACTCGTTACATTTTGAATGCTTAGCAGGATAGGAAAATGGTCCATTCACACACTTATCAAGAGAACATCCTTGGTCATCCCTACTGCCTCTGATCTGGCGGACTCACTAAACACACATGCTTTGTTTGTAAATTATGTCTAAATGTTGGAGTGTGCCCCTGATTATCTGTACAATTTAAAACAAGAAAATCGTTCTGTCTGGTTTGCTTAATATAAAGAATTTGAAATTATTTACTTTTGACACTTAAGTATATATTTAGCAATTACATTTACTTTTGATACTTAAGTATATTTTAAACCAAATACGTTTAGACTTTTTACTCAAGTAGAATTTTACCGGGTGACTTTCACTTTTATTTGAGTCTTTCTATTATGGTGTCTTTACTTTTGCTCACGTATGACAATTGGGTACTTTTTCCACCACGGATGCCCTCACGTTAGTGTTGGCGCTACAATGATATGCATTGACCCAATATGTGACTGTGTGTAACTCACGGTGGTTTGTCAGTTGATTAGGGCATGAGTCAAATAATACACATACATCCTTCTTATTTCCCTGCTGCACTCACACATAATATCACAATACAAAATTAGAACGTCATCATGGGCGGGGTGTCCAAAACCAGATGGGAAATGACTTGATAAGATGGCATACACTGTACTCGAAAAAACACATCAGGATGTGTTTATAGTCTGTGTGAAATAGAATCTCAATCTCACGTCACCAGCTAAGAATGGCACGCGAGCCTGTCATGTCATAAGCTTAGGTTGATTCAGTTATATTATAGACTAGCTTGGTGGTGGGGGGGGTGCACTGTTTTGCCTTGCGTGTCAAGAAGGGGGAGCTAGGTATATAGCTGAGCCGTGTTGACAGTCTGTGCTCAGTGTGCCGTGGGTCTTATCAGCTACCTGCGTCTCACCTTGAGTAGAAGCATGAAGAACATCGTGGTACTGTGTACATTTCCTGACAGGAATTGACATGACTGTAGACTGTTGTGTGTCCAGGAATCCGCTGAGGTTGTTGTGTTCTGTTGGGGAGGGGGGATTTCCTAGATTCCCAGATGTATTTTCTGGGTGTGGCACAAAGGCCTCACTGGAGGCCATGTTTCATATTTCCGTAGGCAAGGGACACCAGTTTGTCTCTGTGTGTGTTTGTGTGTCTGTGTATGGGTGTGTCTTTGTCTGCGTGCATATATGTGTGTGTTTTTGTCTGCTTACCGGTGTGTGTGTTTAGTCAGTGACATTGTGTGTAGCTGATGTCCTCTTGTCTCTCCTGTGTAAATATACAGTGCCCTCCAATTATATTGGCACCCTTGGTAAATATGAGCAAAACGGGCTGTAAAAAAATGTCTTTGCTGTTTATCCTCTTGGTCTTTCATTCAAAAATTGAAGTAAAATGACTGAAAAAGTAAATGAAATAAAAAAAATTCTCCAAAACATGTTTGCCACAATTATTGGCACCCCTAGAAATTCTTGAGTAAAATCTACCTGAAGTATATTCCCATGCATATTTTACGTTTTTAAGTTGACCTGCGTGATTAGGAATACTTAAGTGGTAAGCCATGACTTCCCGTTTCACTGGAGTATAAATATGAGGTGACACCCAAGCCAAGTTCCCATAGTCATCCATCACTATGGGAAAGACCTGAGAAAACAGTAATGATGTGCGACAGAAGGTTGTTGAGCTGCACATCAGGAAATGGCTATGAGAAAATAGCTCAACGGTTGAAAATTCCCATTTCCACTATCAGGGCAATAATTAAGAAGTTTAAAGCAACAGGAGATGTTAACAATCGGCCTGGAAGAGGACGTGTGTCTATATTCACCCCACGCACAGTGAGGAGGATGGTTAGAGTGGCCAAAAATTATCCAAGGAGGGGTCAGAAAGTCTCCAAAACTACGATCAGACGCCACCTACGTAACCACAAGTTGTTTGGGAGGGTTGCAATAAAAAAGCCTTTGCTGTCATCAAACAACAAACTCAAGCTCCTACAGTTTGCCAAACGTTACTGGAACTTTCAATGGGACCGGGTTCTATGGTCAGATGAGACCAAAATAGAGCTCTTTGGAAAACAAACACCAGAGGTGGGTTTGGCATAGTCAGAAAGATAGCCACGCAGAAAAGTACCTCATCCCCACTGTGAAGTATGGTGGTGGATCTTTGATGGTGTGGGGCTGTTTTTCTTCCAAAGGCCCTGGACAACTTGTTAGGATACATGGTATCATGGACTCCATGAAGTACCAGCAGATATTAAATCAAAACCTGACTGCCTCTCCTAGGAAGCTTAAACTGGGCCTTAGTTGGATCTTCCAGCAGGACAATGAACCAAAGCACACCTCCACATCAACACAAAAACTGTTCACTGACCACAGAATCAAGGTTTTGCCATGGCCACCCCAGTCCCCTGGCCTAAACCCCATAGAAAACCTATGGGATGAGCTGAAGAGGAGAGTCCACAAGCGTGGAACTCGGAATATGAAGGATTTGGCGAGATTCTGTATGGAGGAATGGTCTCAGATCCATTGCCATGTGTTCTCCAACCTCATTACACATTAGAGGAGAAGACTCAGAGCTGTTATCTTGGCAAAGGGAGGTTGCACACAGTATTGAATGAAGGGGTGCCAATAATTGTGGTACACATACATTTTATAAAAATATTTGTTTTATGTTAAGAATTTATTTTTTCTTTCAATTATTTTCCTTTAATTAAAAGTTTGATTTTTGTGAATATTTTCAATGAAAGACCAAGAGGATAAACAATAAAGATTTTTTTACAGCCTGTTTTGCTCAAATAGGGTGCCAATATTAGTGGAGGGCACTGTAACTACAAATGTGTCTGAGTTGAAACTCGTCTCGGATTTCCATTTCTTTCCTGATTGACGGAGGACAACAGAGTGACAGTGTGTTTACTGTGTACCTGACAGTGTCTTGTCTCTTCCTTGCAGTCGTACCCCATGGCTCCAGCCAGCCCCAGCACGGTGAGCACCAGCAGCAACAGCAGCACCACAGGATGGGACCAGCTCAGCAAAACGAACCTGTACATCCGTGGCCTGCCTCCAGCAACCACTGACCTGGACCTAGTCAAGCTCTGCCAGCCGTGAGTACTGCTCAGCACACACACACACACACACACACACACACACACACACACACACACACACACACACACACACACACACACACACACACACACACACACACACACACACACACACAATCACACACACAATCACATGTATAAACATGAAAGCACACACACACACACGCAGACACACACACAAGTCTACACAAGCACTGATTGACTGACACACGTTATTATGATGAATTAGAACAGCTTGTTCCAGCTATATATGCCAATACCATATTCATGTGGACCACGCATGAACCAAGCATAGAGGCCACTAGCTAGCACCCTTCCAATCAACTAAACCATGGGAACCAAGGATTAACCAACTGTGTTTACATGATACTGTATCTGTAGAGACGAGAGATTAGGGAACGTGACTGTTTTCAACAGTATTGGGATTGGTGAATTCAGCAATTGTCATGTTTGGTTGGGTTTGTCTCTGTGCGCCTCTGGCCTCTGCTGGACCACAAGCATATGGAGTGAAGCATTCAACCATGTTACCAGGGGCAACAGCCGCTGTTGCCGTGTTGTTTGCTTGTGTTTTGCTCCCAACCGTGTTCGCCTGCTCACCGGCACAAAGCAGAAACGAAAGAGCCTTTCATTGCAACCAGGCTAATGTTAGCCAAGCGTTTAGACCAACCAAAGCATGATGCACGTCCTTAAAATACCAGTTCCGCAAAACCGCTTGGCATCATTTCAACTCGGGCATTTCCGTCTGAATTTGAGCATAGTTTATGACACGGGCTGTTTTTCAGGTACCTTAACATGGAGTGTTGACATGAACAAATAGTTAGGCTATGCCAGGCATCTATTGTTTTCTCTTTGGACTAACGTTGGGCTGCTCTTTGACATAATGTCGGCTGTTGGAGCAATGTTTGTTGTCTCTTTATATATCTACATCCCACCACACATATTTGACATATTCTGACAACTGGATGAATGTAGCAAGGTCCCTATGTGGGGAGTCAATTTGTTATTTTTACAGTGCCCAAAGCTTTCAGAGATGTATATATACATTTGTATGCTACTTGTGTAAATACTGCAATGTGTGTTCGCAAGGATTGCATTAACTTCTTGTCTTTAGTCTGTTGCGATTATTATTCAGAAGTGCCTTTTAGTATGTCAGTTAGTATGAGGGTTTAATTCAGTTAAAGACACAATGTGGTTAAAGACACAATGATGAGTTGATTCTCTTAAATGAGTCTACTGAAATAACACGGTGTGCTGTGTGGTCATCCGGCTCGATATGTTCCCTCCAAGCCTCACACCCCGGTTGCCTCACCCGACTTAAATGGCTGCCTTTTTCTTCAGCGATGATGTCATGCATTCTTGTGCAAGCCTAGCGTTCTGACTCCCAGCCCTTGTTATATAAGTTTAGCAGTAGATCGACACTGTTTGTGATATAGGGCATACAGTATTTTTTAAACAAATTCATGTATTTGAAGGCAAAATGAACCCCCCAGAAAGCCAAACTGCGAAAGTGGTAGAAATGACGTAACTACAACCATATTTGGGTTGTAAACTGAATTGTATAGACATCATTTCAACCAGCTTTACCCTTTGAGCCTTCTTAGCACATACTGTACCAAATAGAGAGGATCTGTAGATTGAAATATAGTTTGACCTTTAAAACAATAATGTATGCATATTGTAATGATAATCAATACAGTTAAAGGATAAGAGAGCAACATCCTATTAACATTTGATTCTTCTTGTGTTCATAGATATGGCAAGATCGTATCGGCAAAGGCTATCCTCGATAAAACAACTAACAAATGTAAAGGTCAGTACCATATATTCTAATCTTTATCTCCATTTCTCCAATTTATCGAAACAAATTATACATTTTACGGTTGTCAGATAGTATCACACACTGGTATGCTACTAAGAAAATGCATTTGCAATGTAATGTAAAGCAAACTAATATCAAGTTGTAGTACTGTATATGACGGTTGTTCCTGTGCTCCTCCAACTCCAGGGTATGGGTTTGTGGACTTTGACAGCCCTGGAGCAGCCCAGAAGGCGGTCCATGCCCTAAAGACCAGTGGCATACAAGCCCAGATGGCTAAGGTGAGAGGAACCCTGTGTTCTTCTGGTAGCAGAACAACATTGGCCCCTAGGTCTGTCTCTGTTTTGTAAATTACAATGACAGATTATATGGAGCAGTAGACTGTGTGTGTGTGTGTGTGTGTGTGTGTGTGTGTGTGTGTGTGTGTGTGTGTGTGTGTGTGTGTGTGTGTGTGTGTGTGTGTGTGTGTGTGTGTGTGTGTGTGTGTGTGCAATGTACATGTACGTGCATTTGTGTGTGTGTGTAAAGCAGAGCAGCAGAATCAGTCACATGACCCCAGCTGACTGGCTGGCTGTTCAGGCGGTGACCCCATTCACGTTCTCTACTTAAGCCAGATGTCCTCCCTTCCCTCTCCCGCTCGCTGCCAAAAAACAGTCGGTCCACACGCACAGAACAGGACGGACAGCTTTCTGCTGTTACGCAAATATTTTGACTGTCTGTCTCGTAGCACAGCAACTACTAATTAATGTGCTCTGGGCTAGGATACTCCCAGTTAGCATTTTATGCTGTGATATGAGTTAGCATGTTATGCTAACGTTCCATGTCCAATTAATGATGTTATGCTTATTGGTTTGAATAGTTCTTTGGTGAAATAGGGTGGTCTTTTTTTCAGCTTCAACCTATGATTTGAACAGCTGCTCTTCTCCAGTGGTGGAAAAAGTACTAAATTGTCATACTTGAGTAAAAGTAAAGATACCTTAATAGAAAATGACTGAAGTAAAAGTAAAAGTCACCCAGTAAAAGTCACCAGTCTAAACGTATTTGGTTTAAAATATACTTAAGTATCAGGAGTAAATGTAATTGCTAAAATATACTTAATTCTTGCGAATATAGGGGGTGCTGTTTCGCATTAGCATAATTTGCACTACAGATTAAACGGCTTCCTACTCAATTCTTGCTCGTACAATATGCATATTATTATTATTATTGGATAGAAAACAGTCTCTAGTTTCTATAGCCGTTGGAATTTTGTCTCTGAGTGAAACAGAACTCAATCTACAGCACTTTTCATGATAGGGAGTCAGATTTCAAACATTTTGGCCACTGATCTGGAGTCAGTTTAAAGGTCCGTGTAAATGCTATGAAGAAACAGACACTTCTTACGTCTTCCCCTGGATGTCAGTGCGTGATGACGCTTTGAATGGAGTCGATTGCGCAATCAGGGGCTGTATAAAAGGCCAAAGACCGGAAGTAGCTTCCCTTTGCTGCCTGCGCCTTGCGCGTGAAGGACATCGGACTCGCCTCCTTCCAAGTTTTAGTTTAGCCAGTAATATTTCTCCGGTCATGTTTTTACTCGTTAGAGGTGTTAAAAACATCATAAGGTAGTTAATTTAAACCGTTTTATAGCAATTTATATCCGTTTAGTGCGATTTTGAGGCATTTATTTCTGAGACACTTTGAACCGCTGGGGACGTTTCCAGTTCATGCCGAACGTTAGTGGGCATTTCCACATGGCAAGAGGACAGCTTTCGACCAAAAGACGATTAGACCCAAGAAAGGATTCTTTGCCCAAGATTCTGATGGAAGAACAGCTCACAGTAAGAACAATTTATGATGATAAATCGTGTTTCTGTCGAAAAATGTTAAACGCTTATGGCGCCATTTTGTTTTGTATAGCTTCGCTTGGCGCAACCTGTATTGAAAAGTAAGGATAATTTAAAAAATGTAAATCAGCGATTGCATGAAGAACTAATTTGTCTTTCGATTCCTGTCAACCCTGTATTTTTTAGTCAAGTATATGATTAGCTTTCAATTAAACTAGATCACTCTGAAAGATGACGTCCGACATTTTGAGGCTTGATTTGCTACTATTTTCATTGTATAACCACGGTTTTTTATGGCTAAATATGCACATTTTCGAACAAACAATATATGTATGTTGTAATATGATGTTACAGGAGTGTCATCGGAAGAATTCTGAGAAGGTTAGTGAAAAAATTAATATATTTTGGCGATGATTACGTTATCGCTCTCTTTGGCTTGAATTCATGCTGGGGTAACGTTTGCATATGTGGTATGCTAATATAACGATTTATTGTGTTTTCGCCGTAAAACACTTAGAAAATCTGAAATGTTGTCTGAATTCACAAGATCTGTGTCTTTCCATTGCTATGTGCTGTGTATTTTTAAGAAATGTTTTATGATGAGTAAATTGGTAATACAAGTTGCTCTCTGTAGTAATTCTAGTCGCTTTGGTGAGATTTGTGATGGTGGCTGCAATGGCAAACTATGATTTATACCTGAAATATGCACATTTTTCTAACAAAACCTATCCTATACAATAAATATGTTATCAGACTGTCATCTGATGAGGTTTTTTCTTGGTTAGTGGCTATCAATATCTTAGTTTAGCCGAATTGGTGATAGCTACTGATGCAGTAAGAAAATGGTGGAGTAAAAAAATTGTTGTCTTTTGCTAACAGTGGTTAGCTAATAGATTTACATATTGTGTCTTCCCTGTAAAACATTTTACAAATCAGAGATGACGGCTTGAATCACAAGATCTGTATCTTTCATTTGGTGTCTTGGACTTGTGATTTCATGAACAATTTTTTTTATGATATCCCTGTAACTTTAGGCTAGGCTATGCTAGTCAGCAATTATGCTGGGGGGGATCCCGGATCCGGGTTTGGTGGTCGGTAGATTAAGTATCGAAAGTAAATGTAATTGCTAAAATATACCTAGGTGTCAAAAGTACAAGTATAAGTCATTTCAAATTCCTTATATTAAGCAAACCAGACGGCACCATTTTCTTGTTTAAAAAAAACGTATGGATAGCCAGGGGCCCACTCCAACATTCAGACATCATTACAGATAGCCAGGGGCACACTCCAACACTCAGACATCATTACAGATAGCCAGGGGCACACTCCAACATTCAGACATCATTACAGATAGCCAGGGGCACACTCCAACATTCAGACATCATTACAGATAGCCAGGGGCACACTCCAACATTCAGACATCATTACAGATAGCCAGGGGCACACTCCAACACTCAGACATCATTACAGATAGCCAGGGGCACACTCCAACACTCAGACATCATTACAGATAGCCAGGGGCACACTCCAACATTCAGACATCATTACAGATAGCCAGGGGCACACTCCAACACTCAGACATCATTACAGATAGCCAGGGGCACACTCCAACACTCAGACATCATTACAGATAGCCAGGGGCACACTCCAACATTCAGACATCATTACAGATAGCCAGGGGCACACTCCAACATTCAGACATCATTACAGATAGCCAGGGGCACACTCCAACATTCAGACATCATTACAGATAGCCAGGGGCACACTCCAACATTCAGACATCATTACAGATAGCCAGGGGCACACTCCAACACTCAGACATCATTACAGATAGCCAGGGGCACACTCCAACACTCAGACATCATTACAGATAGCCAGGGGCCCACTCCAACATTCAGACATCATTACAGATAGCCAGGGGCACACTCCAACACTCAGACATCATTACAGATAGCCAGGGGCACACTCCAACACTCAGACATCATTACAGATAGCCAGGGGCACACTCCAACATTCAGACATCATTACAGATAGCCAGGGGCACACTCCAACACTCAGACATCATTACAGATAGCCAGGGGCACACTCCAACACTCAGACATCATTACAGATAGCCAGGGGCCCACTCCAACATTCAGACATCATTACAGATAGCCAGGGGCACACTCCAACATTCAGACATCATTACAGATAGCCAGGGGCCCACTCCAACATTCAGACATTATTACAGATAGCCAGGGGCCACACTCCAACATTCAGACATCATTACAGATAGCCAGGGGCACACTCCAACACTCAGACATCATTACAGATAGCCAGGGGCCCACTCCAACATTCAGACATCATTACAGATAGCCAGGGGCACACTCCAACATTCAGACATCATTACAGATAGCCAGGGGCACACTCCAACATTCAGACATCATTTACAAACAAAGCATGTGTGTTTAGTGAGTCCACCAGGTTCAGAGGCAGAAAGGATGACCAGGGATGTTTTGTTGACAAGTGCGTGAATTTGACCATTTTCCTGTCCTGCTAAGCATTCCAAATGTAACGAGTACTTTTGGGTGTCAAGAAAAATGTAAGGACTAAAAAGTACAGTATTTTCTTAAGGAATGTATTTTTTTTACTTAAGTACTTTAACACCACTGCTCTCCTCCCTCTCCCAGTTTCACCGGTTCCACTTTTCCATAGATATTTCTCTCTGTCAGCACATTTCTGCTGTCTCTCGCTCACTCTCTCTCTCTCTCTCTCTCTCTCTCTCTCTCTCTCTCGCTCTCTCTCTCTCTCTCTCTCTCTCTCTCTCTCTCTCTCTCTCTCTCTTGCTCGCTCTCTCGCTCTCTCTCTTGCTCGCTCACTCTCTCAGGGGACATGTGTCTAGCTAGCTCCTGTATTTCTGCCGAGGCCAGCAGAACACAGTGTGCCTGTATGGTAGCTGCATAACTGTACTGCTTAGCTGTTGAGCTCGTAATGGTAAAGATGGGAGAACTGAACCCGTCGTTAAGTCTATGGACAGGATGCCTAGAAAATAGAAAAAGAGAAGGGCCAAAGAAACTCAAGTCCTTGATAACGCATTTACAGAGTTGTTGACTGAAGACCCCACATGACCCGGACGTGGCCGTTACTAAGGCAACACACAACTCCTAACTAACTCATGTTCAGTTGTGTTTTTTGTCATGGCTTGGATATCCTGGCTTGGATATCATCACAGACTCAAATCGTGTCAACGCATTATTTTAATCAGAGTGAAATATTCATGTATTTGCCTTCGAGTTGGTGTTGCTGTCCAAATTACCATAGATTCTTTGGAGGAAAATGATCCTAATGCCTCTCTATCCATTTCGCTGTCCCTCTCTCTAAGCAGCAACAGGAGCAGGACCCCACCAACCTGTACATCTCCAACCTGCCTGTGTCTGTAGACGAGCAGGAGCTGGAGGGGCTGCTGAGGCCTTTTGGACAGGTCATCTCCACCCGCGTCCTCAGAGACTACAGCGGGGCCAGCAGAGGCGTCGGCTTCGCCAGGTGAGAACATCTCAATGCTCAGTAACAGTTTGACGGAGGACCATGTCGGTAACTCAAATGGTTGTGGGTTCAAATCCTGCTACTTTTTCTCATTTCGGTCCCATTGATTCATGTGTGACTTATGTCCACTATTCTCAGGATGGAGTCCAAGGAGATGTGTAACTCAGTCATAGCCCACTTCAATGGGAAGTTTATCAAGACGGCGCCTGGAACTACGGGTAAGGCCTATTTTCTCTTATTCTCTCTCATGCTTTGGGCTGCGATGGTCACTTTTTGGTTTTGCTAATGATGATGGTGAGGATGATGTGTTTTTTCCCCTCTCCAGCTCCCTCTGAGCCACTGCTGTGTAAGTTTGCTGATGGTCAGCGGAAGAGGCACAGCCACAGTCCCTACATCCCCAGCGGTCGCACATGGCCCCGAGAGGGAGAGCTCAGACTAGTAAGTGCCTCTCTGTCCGTGTCATCTGTCTGGATGTCTCTGTGGGTGGAGCCACAACTGCACGTTTTCTCTCCCTGCCAGACTAATAAAGGCCATTTTAAGAGTAAATGCATGACCTCATGTCTAGTGTTGACTGAGTTGCCCAGGGCCCAGTGTTAATCCTATCCTGAGAGACCAGTTCATTAGTGTATGGGTTCATTAACTTTTTCACTCGGGCCCCCCTCCCAGCATTCGGGACCCAACCCCCCCCCCCCCCCCCCCCCCCTGCGTTTTGCACGCGCATCTTGTCTATTTCTATGGGCACAATAACTGTTCATGACCAGTGGTGTAAAGTACTTAAGTAAAAAATACTTTAAAGTACTACAACTTTTACTCCATACATTTTCCCTGACACCCAAAAGTACTCATTACATTTTCAATGCTTAGTTTGACAGTAAAATGGTCAAATTCACGCACTTATCAAGAGAACATACCTGGTCATCCCTACTGCCTCTGATCTGGCGGACTCAATGAACACACATGCTTCGTTTGAGTGTTGGAGTGTGCCCCTAGCTATCCAGAAACTATAAATGGGTGCTGTCCGGTTTGAATTGATTTATAGTTTTACTTTTGTACTTAAATATATTTGAGCAATTACATTTACTTTTGATACTAGTATATTTAAAACCAAATACTTTTGGACATTTACTCAAGTAGTATTTTACTGGGTGACTTTTACTTTTACTTGAGTCGTTTTCGATGAAGGTGTCTTTACTTCCACTCAAGTATGACTATTGTGTACTTTTTCTACCTCTTGTTGGTGGAGTGAATTTTGCAGGTTTAAAGCTTATTTCCTGCAATTCTACACAATTCCACCGGTGCCCCCCCTGCCGACCCCAGGGGGGGGCACGCCCCACAATTTAGGAACCACTGCATAGCCCATTACAGATCATGGTACTGATTTAATGGTTGGTATTGTGATGCTAATGTCACGGTTAGATGAGAAGGATCTGGTTTTGTGTGACAGTACTGTTTTGTCCTACCAGGGCGGGATGACTCTCACCTACGACCCCACCTCAGCTGCTATGCAGAACGGCTATTATGCCTCTCCCTACACTCTAACGGCCAATAGGATGATGGCTCAGCAAGCCATGTCTCCCTACATGTCTCCTGTCACCTCCTACCAGGTAGGCACATCATTATCCTGGAGCTAATTAAATCTAAACGATCAAAAGATGATTGTCGCTTTGGATGAGAGCGTGTGCTAAATGACTCAAATGTAAATGTTATGTACATTTGAAGAATGTGGCATGAGGTTAACTCTACCCTTTCATTTGCCAGGTACAGAATCCTTCCTGGATGGCCCACCAGCCTTACATCATGCAACACCCAGTAAGAGAAATTAAATTATGTCTTTCTTACTCCACACACAGAGTGCTAGAAAATATGTCAGACTTCATTTTACCACAAATGGAGTACTACCCTACCCTGGTACAAAAACACAGTGAAAGAAACTATGTCTTACCTCAGTTCGCAGCGCTATACATGTAGACTACAGACATAATGCAAGTAAACATTTAGTTGGACGATGTATACCATGCGTATCTCATACATACGACTAATAATACAGTTAGTCGGCTACTTCTCTGATACAAAAACATTGTGATTTAAAAATATATATTTACTGTATATCCAGGGGTGCAACTTTGGTTTTAGAAGTGGGGGGGGACATATACACTACAGGTCAAAAGTTTTAGAACGCCTACTCATTCAAGGGTTTTTCTTTATATTCATCTCAATTTGGTTGAGGTCAGTGATTGTGGAGGCCAGGTCATCTGATGCAGCACTCCATCACTCTCCTTCTTGGTAAAATAGCCCTTACACAGCCTGGGGGTGTGTTGGGTCATTGTCCTGTTTAAAAACAAATTATAGTCCCAATAAGCCCAAACCAGATGGGATGGCGTATCGCTGCAGAATGCTGTGGTAGCCATGCTGGTTAAGTGTGCCTTGAATTCTAAATAAATCACAGACAGCATCACCAGCAAAGCCCCCCCACACCATAACACCTCCTCCTCCAAGCTTTACGGTGGGAAATACACATGCAGAGATCATCTGTTCACCCACACCGCGTCTCACAAAGACACGGCGATTGGAACCAATAATCTCAAATTTGGACTCCAAATTTCCACCGGTCTAATGTTCATTGCTCGTGTTTCTTGGCACAAGGTGGTCTCTTCTTCTTATTGGTGTCCTTTAGTAGTGGTTTCTTTACAGTAATTTGACCATGAAGGCTTGATTCACACAGTCTCCTATGAAGAGTTGATGTTGAGATGTGTCTGTTACTTGAACTCTGTGAAGAATTTATTTGGGCTGCAATTTCTGAGGCTGGTAACTCTAATGAACTTATCCTCTGCAGCAGAGGTAACTCTGGGTCTTCCATTCCTGTGGCGGTCCTCATAAGAGCCAGTTTCATCATAGCGCTTGATGTTTTTTGTGACTGCACTTGAAATGTTCCTTATTGACTGACCTTCATGTCTTAAATTAATGATGGATTGTCATTTTTCTTTGCTTATTTGAGCTGTTCTTGTCATAATATGGACTTGGTCTTTTACCAAATAGGGCTATCTTATGTATACCCCCCACCTTGTCACAACACAACTGATTGGCTCAAACGCATTAAGAAGGAAAGAAATTCCTCAAATTGACTTTTAACAAGGCACACCTGTTAATTGAAATGCATTCCAGGTGACTACCTCGTGAAGCTGGTTGAGAGAATGCCAAGAGTGTGCAAAGCTGTCAACAAGGCATCAAAGAATCTCAAATATAAAATATATTTTGATTTGTTTAACAATTTGTTGGTTACTACATGATTCCATATGTGTTATTTCATAGTTTGGATGTCTTCACTAGTATTCTACAATGTAGAAAAAAGTAAAAATAAAGAAAAACCCTTGAATGAGTAGATTTTCTAAAACTTTTGACCAGTAGCGTATATATATATATATATTTTAAATCCAGTCGGATAAACACTCCAAACAACCTACATGACCGCTCGGAGGCATCCGCATGGTCCTAAAGCACACTGTCACCTCGTTTTGTATCGCATTCCAATTATACAACTGGGAGGGGACAAAAATGCAATTTCAGAATGTGAAAGTTGCGCCCCTGTATATATCTTATCCCACTGATAGTATATGTTGAGAGGCTCACATATGACATATGACAAAATACCCTGATTCAAAAACAGAATGTGTTACTTTAATCAGCGAGTTCTGCTGACGCAGCAGAATAAACACACCCAAAATCTGTGTGGGAAGAGAAGAGAACAGAACAAAACAGAGCCAAGCCCAGTTCTGGGAACCGAAACATTCCCTCATATTTCAGTGAGGGCGGAACCAATCAATTGTTTTGATTAGGATTTAAAGGGGAAACTCCCCTGGTGAGTTTAAGCTCTTGAGCTCTTTTCCTTTTATCATCTGGATGTGACACGGTGGATTAAGGTTGCGTCTGAATTTGCACCCTATTCCCTATATAGTGCACTACTTTTGACCAGAGCCTGAGACAAAAGCAGAGAGCTCTCTTTTCCTGTAGCTAACTAACTCTGGGCTCTGGTCAAACGTTGTGCACAATGTAGGGAACAGGGCAGGGGTATTCAACTCTTGCCCTACTAGGTCCGGAGCCTGCTGGTTTTCTGTTCTGCCTGATAATTAATTGCACCCACCTGGTGTCCCAGGTCTAAATCAGTCCCTGATTAGAGGGGAACAATGAAAAATGGTCCAGAGTTGAGTTTGAGAGAATAGGGTGTGATCTGGGACCAAAATACAACTGTGCTTCTCTGGCCTCTAGCTCTCTGCTCCCACTGCCTTATGGAGCCAACAGGAAATGCCTGCAGCAGACACGGTCTTATGACTGAAGCCATTCGCATCTCTCAGCAGATGGTTTCAAGTAGAACAAGTGTCTGTGTCTGTTTCCCCTCCTTTTGACAAGGAAATGGTGCACTCCCTCAAGGAGTTGTGGCTTATACTGATGGCCTAAGGCCTAACAAATATGTATTTTCTGGGGGTGCTGAGCTTGTCTGATTAATCTAACTAACTTGAAGTCACAAGTTTCACTTGGTTAGTGCTGAGAGATTAGTGCTTTTTGAGATCGTTTCAGTTTCTGTTTGATTATTACAAAATAATCACGGTTTTATTTGTATTTATTTTGTATTTATTTTTTACATTAAATGCACTATGCAGTATGTGGGTTGAATTCTGTAACAACACAGAACAAAACTATTAATACAAGTCCCATGATGGTAGTGACTGACCATTACTGCTTATATTAACCATCATTTATTCACATTACTATAGTTTAATAAATTATTTTATTCGATTACTTTATTATTTTATTCCAAGTCATTATTTCATCTCTATAAAGCTGCTGCCTATGCTGTCTGACAAAATCACTATTTTAGTAGTTTTTTCATTATTTGTTATTCTTATCTCTTACTTTTTGGGGGGGTATTTTCTTAACTGCATTGTTGGTTAGGGCTCGTAAGTAAGCATTTCACTGAAGGTCTACACCTGTTGTATTCGGCGCATGTGACAAATAACATTTGATTTGATTCAAAGTAAATAAGGCATACTTTTATGACTGCTGAAAACCAACTATCAATCACTTAGATCCTGCATTTTCAAACTCGCGAAGCTTCTCCGTTCTATCCCTCTCGTTCTCTGTTCTCTGTCTCCATGTCAAGTCCGCACAGATCGGACAAGTTTAAAGCGGGCACACAATGGATTATGGTCATTGTAGTTAATGACCATGTTTTCTTCGCTAAACTATGTCGAATATTGGCTTGTTGGAACCTACAACTCCCTACTACATCGCACAGTTCAGGCTTGATCGGATTTATCTCTACAGAAACTGCACATCGAGCTCAGCAACAAAAAAAAGGAGCAAAATGGAATTCAAATAATTGAACCGACGTCAGTCAAGTAGTTGTTAATTTTTTTTTAAATAACCAACATTTCGGTTAATCGCTCAGCACTACACTTGGTCTAACCAGTCCCTATTCAGCCCTGTACAGAATCAGTGTTATGAATGAGTTATTACAGTTAAACCTAACCACAAATTCCAATCATTTTAAAGCCAGATACTTTTGCCTGCAGACCTTCCATTGATCCTCAATGGATTTGAGTATGAGGATGACCTTGTATTGATTCTAGAATTATAATCTCTCTCTCTCTCTGCTACAGCAGGCTGTAATGTCGCCCTCTGTGGACCACTCCATGACAATGCAGCCCACCGCAATCATGACACAGCAGATGGGCCATCTCTCATTGGGCAGCAGTGGAGCGGTGAGGGGGATTCTGGGAAGGGGGAGGTGCAATTTAGTTAGTCTCATTTTACCTGATGCAAACTCAGATCTAAAGTGCATAGAGCCTAAGGACTAGGGGGTGATTTGGGATTGGGTGAAAATGAGTTGGCTAACTTCTGAGGGGTACAGTATCTCTTAAATCACGATTTGAGCTAATCTAATATATTGTTGTTTTCCTTGTGACAGCAGTATATTTCAGCCAACGCTGCAGTCCAGGCAGCCTATATGCCTCAGTACGCCCACATGCAGCAGACAGCCGTAAGTTCCGAGGTTCGTCTTTGCCATCTCATCGTGTTGATCTCCTCTCATTCATGTCTCATCATGAGTACAGCCATTTTACATACAATCTTTACATCCCATGCCATTACTTACTTGATGGTGCTAATACGCAATATTAAGATGTGAAGTTACACAGTTTTTCTCTCTTCAGGAAAATGGTTCACAGCAGCAAATGGATTCGTCCAACAATTCGTCTCCCTACAGTCAGCAGAGCAAGTAACGATAAGGTACGTGCTTCCTTATGAGTCCCTATATAAGATGGAAGTGATAGTTTTAATTGTACTGTAACACTGCTAATAGTAGGAGTAATGATCCTGATTGTTGTGTGTATTGTCAGGTGACTTCTGTGAGCAGTAATGGATGCTGTGGGCGCTGACTCATGATGTCACAGTCACAGCCTCTCCTGATTGGACCAGACCAGACTTCAGTAAGAACTCTTTTGCACAGCTTCAACCAAACAACTGTGTATGATGGAACCAACAGCAATGATACCATGGTGTGTAAAACGAAGACAGAGGTGTAAAAATGGACAAAACCAACAATTATTCCCCCCTTCAAAACAGGAAAAATATGTTTTATTTTGATAAACGAAAAGACGTGCATTTTTTACCACGGATTCTCCAAGTGGATGCAATGGGGCAAGTAGCCTACAGCGTGATGTTCAAAGATGCATGAGATTGATTCTTTTTTTTGTGGAATCTGTTGACTTAAGGAAAAAGAGATTTCCAATGAGTTTTATAGGTAGTTTATTAGCCAAGATATATGATGAAAAAAATGTTGCTTGCAAAAAGTGTTCATTTGGTGAGGTGTTACTGGTTTTCATTTTTGGTCTTTATAAGATATTATCATTCAATTAGGCTTTTAGGGTTAATGTCTGACATGATTTTCTGTATCAGATTAAATATGTAGGATTGGCCGTTTGGCAGCTGTCAATCAATCTATGAATAGAGAACTGATAAAGAAGCAGATGTTTTGCCAAATAGATGATGGGTTGGATAATGTGCCTTCCTCTAACATCATAACAGTCATTTTACATAGCCTGGCAGAATCCGAACTGATTCCCTGACATTTCACTGTTTCACTTCATGGTGATCACAGTATTCAGCCTGGTCTAACCAGGCTACATTAAAAAGAACAGCCACTCTTAATTAGAACTACTGTCAGTCCATAGTAAGGTCTCTTTAGACTTTGACAGTGTAGGTGTCTTGTTTTGTCATATTTCACACACAGCCAAGGATGTGAACCTCCATCAAATGCTACACATACTAATCTCATCTCCCTAATTAAGACAAGATAGCCTACAATTCAAATAAAAAACACAAATAGATTTAAAAGAAATGCTTGAAATTGTGAGGTAACATCAAGGCGCTTTTATTTTTTCTCTGCTATTTTTTACTTCAACAGATACAGTAATATTAATAGAAAATGCTTAACTTTAATGAGGAAATTACAATCTGTTTTACTTTACGCTAAATTGACGGGGTTGTCTTTAAAGAACATTGAATGGTCATCTTGACCGTGTGTGGTCATGTGTGACTGGTTTTTATCTACCTCAGAGTTCTGTCTGGGCTGGTATGGCTGGGTTTGCAGGTCCAGCCCGCCTCACCAGAGAAGAACACAAAAGCTGCGGACCAAATCGCACCCTTTTCCTTATGTAGTGCATTACTTTTGACCCATAGGCTTTTCACATGGGGCTATGTTCAAAACGTTGGGCCAGTAACCGTAAGGTTGCTGGATCGAATCCCCGAGCTGACAAGGTAAAAATCTGTCGTTCTGCTCCTGAACATGGCGGTTAATCCACTGTTCCCCAGTAGCCCGTCATTGTAAATAAGAATTTGTTCTTAACTGACTTGCCTAGATAAATAAAGGTGAAATAAATAAAAACATAGACTTAGATAGACATCACATCATTGTGTCTATCCCATTATGCCGTCTGTGAGAGCATTTTGAAGTAGTCAACTGGGTGGGACTTCCAATGGGTTAAAGGGATACTTCGGGATTTTGGCAATGATGCCCTTTATCTACTAGCATGCTAGCAGATACCCATAGACTTCCAGTCATTGCGCTAACACTAGTTAGCATTGGCTTGCGAAACTACCTCTAACTTCATTGATAATGGACACAGAGACATAAAAATGGTATCCACAAATTCATTTGACTCTGGAGAAGTAGATAAAGGGCCTCATTGCCAAAATCCCAAAGTATCCCTTTAACCCATTGGAAGACCCACCTAGTTGACTACTTCAAAATGGTGAAAGTCCTCAATGGTGCTGCCAATGCTAAAATAGGCTTTTGGGCACTAGAGTCGTCTATGTATCTCTATGGGTCAAAAGCATTGCACTATAAAGGAAATGAGGTCAGATTTGGAATGCATCCTAAGCCAAGCTCAGGAGCTGGCCAATAGCAATTTTTACAATTCTTCCTCCTACTACTCTGTCCCCAAGTAAAGAAACATTCTGTTTTGTTTAGTGTAGTATCATGCTGAATCTTTTTTTTTCTTTTTTTCCCGATATGAACATTGTTACAAGTGGAATCTGGTTTTAGCTCCGCCTTAGTTTTGGAGTCTCCAAAGTTAAAAGAAAAACAAAGTGCTGCTTGTCGAACAGAGGTTCCAATAGGCTGGGGAATGAGGTGGGGGTTTTTTTTATAAAAGAGGAATGCAAACCCACCACGTGGTAGTGTAGGCGGCTAGACTTGATCTATTCTTCCCTTGAAACACACACACACACCTTCTCTGTATGGGACTTTGTGTTGGCAGTTAATTGTGGTGAGGGGGTTGTAGAAGTCTGAAAGATGGAAGTTTAAATTGCAACAATACTATTTGTAGTCTTGCATAGCTAGCGATGTCTGAACCAAGTGCAATTCTGTGTCTGGATCAATAGGCTAGTTGTACAGCAAATTCAACCAACACTTGTGTGATATAGACTGGCTGATGACAATAAGTCAAATGAAATAGTAGTAATTTATGCAGAAAGATAGATTTTTTTTGTTTTACATGTCCGGGTGATGACGCTGCTGGGTATCATCAATTAGAAAAATAAAATAATTTTGTATTTTTGTTTCCTTATGTATGTTACAGCCATTGTTTCACCAGATTGTTCTACCAATCTTATCCTTGTGCTTTCCTTTATAAAAACATTTGAATAAAAACCCACCATGAATCAGCCCTATGAGGTGAGTTTGTTTAGTCATTTATGTCTCGTATTTTATGTTTGATGTAGTTTACTAAATCTTAATTGACCCCCTTCAGTTACAGCTATTGTGGCAGTCTTTTGGTTAGAACAGGATATGACAAGAAGCATGTAATTTTACATAGTACCCTCCATAGTACCATCATTAAGCTTAGGGCCCTGGGTCTGAACCCCGCCCTCTGCAATTGGGTCCTGGACTTCCTGATGGGCCGTCCCGGGGTGGTGAAGGTAGGAAACAGCACCTCCACTACGCAGACTCTCAACACAGGTGCCCCACAAGGGTGCATGCTCAGCCCCCTCCTGCTCTCCCTGTTCACCCATGACTGCGTGTCCACGCACGCCTCCAACTCAATCATCGAGTTTGCAGACGACACAACAAGCCTGATTACCAACAACGACAAGACAGCCTACAGGGAGGAGGTGAGGGCGCGGGCGGGGTGGTGCCTGGAAAATAACCTCAACATCAACAAAACGAAGGAGCTGATCGTGGACTTAAGGAGACAGCAGAGGGAGCACGCCCCCATCCACATCGACGGGACCGCAGTGAAGTGAACAGTGAACAAAGAAGTATACACATTGTGTAGGACAACACTAATTACTACAACAAAATAATGCAAACAAAATAATGCAAATCATCTCCGGAGGATATTAGTTGCAAATTTACCTGATGGAATCCAACTGAAGTCAATGGAGAAGGTGAAAAGCGTCAAGTTCCTCGGCGTACACATCATGGACAATCTGAAATGGTCCACCCACACAGACAGTGGGGTGAAGAAGGTGCAACAGCGCCTCTTCAACCACAGGAGGCTGAAGAAATTTGGCTTGGCTCCTAAAACCCTCACAAACTTCTACAGGTGTACAATTGAGAGCATCCTGTCGGGCTGTATCACCGCCTGGTACAGCAACTGCACCGCCCGCAACCGCAGGGCTCTCCAGATGGTGTTGTGGTCTGCACAACACATCACCGGGGACACACTGCCTGCCCTCCAGGACACCTACAGCACCCGATGTCACAGGAAGGCCAAAAAGATCATCAAGGACATCAACCACCTGAGCCACGGCCTGTTCACCCCGCTATCATCCAGAAGGCGAGGTCAGTACAGGTGCATTAAAGCTGGGACCGAGAGACTGAAAAACAGCTTCTATCTCAAGGCCATCAGACTGTTAAATATGAATCACTAGCCGGCCTCCTCCCAGTACTCTTTTCTGAACTTAATCACTGTCCCTAGCCGGCTACCACCCGGTTACTCAACCCTGCACCTTAGAGGCTGCTACCCTGTAGACATGGAATCACTGATCACTTTAATAATGGAACACTGGTCACTTTAATAATGTTTACATAATGTTTTACTAATTTCATATGTATATACTGTATTCTACTGTATTCTAGTCAATGCCACTCCGACATTGCTTGTCCTAATATTTATATATTTCTCAATTCCATTCTTTTAATTTGAGATTTGTGTGTACTGTTGTGAATTGTTAGATACTACTGCACTGCATTTCGCTACCACCGCAATAACGTCTGCTAAATATGTGACCAATAAAATGTGATTTGATTTACATGAAGTACCTTCAATCAACAGCAGAGGGGGCTATGCTTTCAAATTAGTAAGTATTTATTTAACTAGGCAAGTCAGTTAAGACCAAATTCTTATTTACAATGACAGCCTACTGGGGAACAGTGGATTAACTGCCTTGTTTAGGGGAAGAACGACAGATTTTTACCTTGGGGATTTGACCCAGCAACCTTTCGGTTACTGGCCCAATGCTCTAACCACTAGGCTACCTGCCACCCTGAAAGTAAATGTAGCAGATGTCTAAAATCATATACATAGAATAATATATAGTTTCAGATTCCACTTTGTCATCGTTAGTACTGTCTTGATAAGAACTTGATGTATCAATGTACTTGCTAACCAGTGATGTATATAAACGTGAGTATACAGTATATGTCCATGGCGCTAACCTATTTGGCACTATTTGTAGCATCCAGGGGGTTTCATGTAATGTATCCATTGTAATATCAGTGTCTTTTATGGGGCTTCTCTGTTAAAGCTAGCAGCTTACTTGAGCTGATGCCATAGACACAAAGGCACCATGTCCCATATATCTTACCAGTAAAGATCACCCACTACCACACACACACACACATGCTCTGGACACCACCCAGCCAGACTGTAATGCCAGGCATATGCTCCCCACGCCACACAAGAACATCGACCCCTATGAACATAAGGAGCAAATGATGGAGGATTAGCACTCTCTCTCTCTCTCCTTTCTCTCGCTCTTTCTGATGTCTAATTCTCCACAGCTGAAGGGACATGGCGCTATTCCCTAAAGTGGGGCCAAGGTCAGATTGGGGGTGCCTGTGCAGACATCGGGGGTGCAGACATTGAGAGGGTCTGTGGTATCTAGTGTCTTGATTCATTCACTAATTTCTGTTCAATGGCATTTCATAGGAAAGGGGCTGATTGACCTTTAAATAAACGTTTCTGCCACGTGTCTTTATGTGGTCACAGTATAGCCTATGGATACATTTTTCAATAGCAATGTAAAAAGCGACTAATGTGTTTTACTCTACAGTAGTAGAGGGTAACTGTACCACATGGCAAAGAGTCAGCTTGATTAGCCTGGTAGCCATTTGGAACCAGAATGGTTACCACATTGACTTCTGGGAATAATGCCTTGCCTGAATGTGCAGTTTTACTGAACTCATCTGACTCTCATCCCTATGATGTACATCTGTCACCTTGTCCACCTCCTCTCTCTCTCTCTCTCTCTCTCTCTCTCTCTCTCTCTCTCTCTCCTCTGTCTCTGTCTCTGTCTGTCTCTGTCTCTGTCTCTGTCTCTGTCTCTGTCTCTGTCTCTCTCTCTCTCTCTCTCTCTCTCTCTCTCTCTCTCTCTCTCTCTCTCTCTCTCTCTCTCTCTCTCTCCGTAACTCTTTTATACACACACGCATTCCAATCATACCACCACAGGGAAGGGATAACATTAATACACCGTCACTCCTTTCATCTCTGTCCCTCCTCTGCACTTGTTTCAATTAACTCACTGGGCTTGATATTCACTTCCAAACACAAGACAGCGACAAAAACAACACATTTTTGTGCTTTACATCTTGACACAAGTTCCCCACGGGGAGCTGTAGCCTACTGCGTCAACCAAGAGAGGGCAACACTGGCACATTTGGCCTGTCAGTCAATCTGGATCACTGCCACTGTGCTACCATCCCTCTCTAATGAAGGCGGCTGTTATTTGTATGTCTCAGACCCACCAGCAGTTGCTGCCATCACTCATCAGCACCCCTCCACCCCCATCAGCCTGGGAGCATGGGCAGTGGGGAGGGTGAGAGGGACAGGCAGCGTCATGCTTCATAAAGCTGTCTGTTACTGTAGGTTTATAGTTACTCCTGCCCAGGGCTGCAGTTGGAACTGGACGTTTTGAGGGCCGGCGGCAGTGGCGACGTCTCCCTGATTCCTCTCCCACCATTTGTCAGGCGGTGACAAGGACGCAGCGGCCCTTTGACAGGGCAGCATGGTACCAGAGGAGGCTCCTGTAGGTGAGTTGCCTCATTGCAGTGCCGACCGTTGTGATGTACTGTGTGTTGACACGGCCCGCCCGGCACACACACACTGATATATCTGTGATATCATATCACACAGCACTGCGTACAACCCGGAGCAGGCATCTCATTGTAAGGAATGACTAGGAGTAATGACTAGGATTCAGTTTCTTATGAATCCCTTAACTTGACAAAGCCAATATCATGTTCATGTCTCAACAACGGAAGTAGAGGTTGGAGTCTAGTTAGGAATGCTGGCAGGTTTTGTGTGGGAGAGTCTTCCTTCCCTCACATTGTGACTGATGGTGGGAATGAAACCTTGGGAAAGCAACAATGAAGATGAACAGAAGTTTTTTCTATTTCTCTCTGTATGGTTAGACATGACCATCTGACCCAAAGATTGGCTTATTGACATGCTGGAGAACACTTTTTGGGACACTGGCTGGTTAGGTAGGACACTTTGAATGAAAGAATGGATATCTGGGCTGGTTAGATAGGACACTTTAATGAAATAATGATTATCTGGGCTGGTTAGGTAGGACAATTTAATGAAAGAGTGATTCTATGGGCTGGTTAGGTAGGATCATTTAATGAATGAATGCATATCTGGGCTGGTTAGGTAGGACAATTTAATGAAAGAGTGATTCTATGGGCTGGTTAGGTAGGATCATTTAATGAATGAATGCATATCTGGGCTGGTTAGGTAGGACAATTTAATGAAAGAATGGACATGGTAAGGTAAGACTATTAAGTAGGACAATGTAATGAATGACCTGAGTGGATTAGGTAGAACAACTAGGTTGGACAATTTAATGAGTTAATGGATATCTAAGCTGGTTAGGTAGGACAATTAGGTAGGACAATTAGGTAGGACAATTAAGTAGGACAATTAGGTAGGACAATTTAATGAATGAATGGGTAGCTGAGTTGTCAGATAGCGACAGATCATATTTTAAAAGGTCACACTAGTGTATGTTTTAAAGATGTTTATGGGTGGCCTGTGTACTTTCTCTGAACAGCGGTGGCACACCTGTACAAATGTTTGTCCTCTAGTCAGATAGAGAATGGAGGGAGCTGCAAAGTGGCAGAGGACAAGTGCTGTCGTTACACGGTCACTCCATCCATGACAGTGGGAATGACAGACAGCTGGGTGCCTCTGGGGGTGGAGGAGGACAGGAGTAAGGATGACGGTGGCGGAAGACTGGAGAAAAGACGAGTAGACTATAGGAGAGATTATAATGGAAGAATCATTTGGAGAGATGAGTAAATATGAGAGGAGAAGTGGAGAAGGGAGCATAGGAGAGGGGGATAGTAACAGAGAAGGAGAGGAGGGGGTTTGGAGTAACAGATGAGGGGCTTACTGCGATTCGGAGGGGTGTGATACTGCTTTAGTAGGATATTCCGTCTGGAACGGACGAGCTGAGAAATCCACACTGCAGCTGTCAATTGTTCCCCACCTACACACTCCGCCTGTTAAGACACACACTCCATGTGCTACGCACACACACATTCACGCCTATTCACTCACAGGTTACACACACACACACACACACACACACACACACACACACACACACACACACACACACACACACACACACACACACACACACACACACACACACACACACACACACACACACACACACACACATAAACTTATGAGGATATTTGTATTGAGCAACAGACTACTTTTCAAAAGAGCCCGAGGACGTATTTTTTGTCCCTACTGTTAATCATTAAATCTAAAGTAACCCTTGAGATATGCACATTTCTGAGGGGTTGGTCGTATTAAATATTAACGTATTTTTTCAGTTGCAGTATCTCGTCTGGGTAATTCAGGGGTAATGACTTATGGTCTGGCACGCCTGGATGGTTGGTTGTCCCTATAAACAATGGTTATCACGTTGGCCTACACCCGCCTTTATACACAGCTCAACAATGGATCCAGTCACATTGCTTCATGGGTAAATACAACATAGAATAGAGTATGATGTTAAAGCCAATAAACAACACTTGATGGAGACCTGTTATAGTGCAAAAATGCTACAGACAAGACAATGTGTGCCATAATATAATACATTTCAAGAACAAGGCAGTGAAGACATGATTGACCATATAATGCAACACATTGACAGACAGGCAATCGTGACCCACTGAACTATGGGTAAGTGTTCTGTTGCATATCCTGGAAGTTCGAAAGTATGATGTTTTACAGCCGCAGGGATTTGACTTGATCTAGTTCATTTGGTCCTGTGTGGCTCAGTGGGTAGAGAATGGCGCTCGCAATGCCAAAGGTTGTGTGTACGATTCCTGCTGGAGCCGCCCATATGTAAAATGTATGCACGCATTGCTCTAAGTCGCTTTGTATTTCAGTGTCTGCTAAATGGCAAATATTATATTCATTTGTGATCACTAGGGAATAGGCCTACTGGTCTAGGTATGTATCAGGTTGTCATTATAGGTCATGAGGCATTAATACAAGTGAATTACCCGTGTATAAGCATACGTCAATTTACACACCTTACAAATACTATGGCCTTCGTAACTGCATCAATACTCATATTCAAAGTATCAACACTAGCCTATATAGTTTGCAGTGAAACAGAGGTCCAGTAAAGAGGGAATTATTTCTGTCATGGCAGATTTAAAATGAAGAATGATCAGTCCTAGGACACATAACATGCTTATTTAGAAAGGCAGAATGAAACATGCTATTTCCCCATGTTTAAACACTATTTCAAAGTTATTATTTTGTGTGTACAAATAGTTACATGGATTTGATTATTTATCCCATAACCTGCACTTCAATATTTGTTATAACAGTTTGAGATTGCAGGCTTACAAAATAACATTGATTTAAAATATATATATATATATGTAAAAATACAAGTTCATTTCTGTTATATTTCGATTATCAAATAATCTTCCATTGAAATAAAACCCAGATCAATGTACCCGTTGTCCGGCCTCACTTTACTCATAACTCACGCCCGCACACTCACTTCTCACCCACACACTCACTTCTCACCCACTCACTCACTCTCTGTAGTCCCGTTCCGTTTATGTTCTCACCTGTACGGAAGTGAACATAAAAGGCTGGGCAGGTAAGAATGTCTGAACCACGCAGGCACTCAAAGTCTTTCCTGCCAGGTAAGAAAGACGGCGCATTCTCTTGTCGTTTAGCTTAGACAGTATTTGTTTTGTTACTTTTACTCTACATATTAAAGTGCCAGAGAATGTTTTGTTGTTCTTTCATATCCCTATAGCAGTAACCGCGAGGACCAATGGGGATTGCTGTACTTCTGGTCCTGATTCTTCGGCATTGGATCAACAACGTGGAGGGTAAGACTAGAGACCGGATCAAACGGCTTTGATTAAATAACTTCATTAACTTCTCCTTTCAAGATTACATGTAACTGCAGTATATCCAGATTTTTCCCTATATTATAATAGCTTTATTATACGTTTATATAGGTAAATATTCCACGTCATACATTAATGCAATTTATTGATTACATTTAAATTAATTTATTTGATCCAGTGGTTTATATATACAAATATTTATTTATACCCCCCCCCCCCCCCCCCCACGCACACACACAATTATTATTGTGATGTTTCATGATGACATAACCTATCATTTGCTCTAGTTATTCATGCGCAAATTAACCAGGCGCATCACATAGGCAGAGGCACTAAAACTTCATTCATATATTGATATACTATAGTATTACATTCCAGGCATCAGTGCCGTGAGAAAATGTAACCCGTGCTAGACAGGGCCAACCACGCTGACCACTTCTATATTCTATATTCCCCGTGTGGTGTCCATGTAGGAACATGTTCGGTTGGCAGCGCAGTGACTTGTGACGAGTGTCTCCAGCTGGGTCCCCACTGTGCATGGTGCACACAAGAGGTAGGCTATACATCTAGGGCAGGGGAACCCAATTACATTCAGCCGTGGGCCGATCTTTCCTTGAGCCGATGGTCGGGGGGGCGCATTATAGTTATAAATAACGTGTGCACTGCAAATTGACCGCAAGAGTTCCAAACAGATCAAATATTTGACAAAAACAGAATAATTTCAAACTTGAATTACATTTGGATACGATCACATATGCCTCTCTATTTATGCGTGGGAATACTAGGGAACAATTTCCTGAATAAAAATTTATTTGACGTCATTTCCTGCTGATTTTACAGTCTTTTATGTCCAAGAAGGAAATGTATATTAAAAATATATAAAACTATATATCTATATTTTGCACAGAACTTTGGGGGCAAAATAAAATCACTGCCTATTGAGGAACGCTGATCTAGGGCATAACATTGTTGCAAGTCCAGTAGGAAAACATATCATGAATTCATAAATGTGCAACTAGCCTAACTTGAAATGGAATACTGATATGACATGTTGTTGATGGAGCAAATTGCAGTGCAGAGTCAAAAAAATATTGTTCAATGATTTAATGATGACAATATTTGTAAATGATCTTCAGAAGTTCTACCTTTAAGTTAGTACTGTAGTATGAATATAACTATTGACTGACGAAACACCAATAAAATATGTTAAGAGTCTCTGTGTTAGATTGGTTGTAATGTGGGAGTAAAACCTTGTGGTGTTTTTAACCTCTCAGAATTTCACAGACTCGTTTTTAATTAGTGAGCGATGTGACACGCCGTACGTCCTCCTAGAGAGAGGCTGTGCCCAGGACCTGGTAGAATTTCCTGTGACCAACTCCGAGGTCCACAAGGACCAGCCTCTCGGGAAGAAAACGGGGAATACCAACAGCACACAGATATCACCACAGAAGATGGCCCTCAAACTCAGAACTGGTAAACCCTTATTTATACGGTTACTGATGGAGACCTGGGGCAGTCGATGTGTCTATTATTTATACAGCCATTGGGTACACTGCTCACTGCTCACACTGTGTGTAAATGTTGGCCTGGCGGTGATTTGAAGTTGATTTAGAAACTCTTTTTGATGAATGAAGGATGTTTAATGAATATTGTCACACAATTTATCACATAAAGATAATAATATGAATATAATTTCTCACTAGCATGGTCAGACCTTGAACTGAACAGAGCCCGGAGAGAGAGACAGAAAACACTCTATTCTATTTCTTATTTTTTCGTTCAGGCAGTGAGGTGACTTTCCAGATCAGTGTGCAGCAGACAGAGGACTACCCTGTAGACATCTACTACCTGATGGACCTCTCAGCCTCCATGATTGACGACCTGGAGATGATTAAAGACTTGGGCTCCACCCTGTCCAAAGAGATGGCAAAGCTCACCAGTAAATTCAGACTTGGATTCGGGTCCTTCGTTGAGAAACCAGTCCTCCCGTTCATTAAGATCACTCCTGGAGAGCTGGAGAACCCTTGTAGGTAGGGTACAGTATGGTTGTGAGAAATTCAATGAAAACCATTTGTAACACTATGGTTGAAGTACAAATGAAGACCACTTTATTTATATAATAATATAATATATGCATTTAGCAGACACTTTTATCCAAAGTGACTTACAGTCATGCGTACATATTTGTGGTTGGTCCCGGGAATCAAACCCCACTACCCTGGCGTTACAAGGGGCATACTCTACCAACTAAGCTACAAAGGACCATCTTTCTGTGGAAGAGACAGATTTTCTCACTAAAAGAGCTTAGTAAACGACACAATGTTTTTGAGTATGTTTATAACACGCTTACTTGTTGTAAGTAACAGTAATAACTAGTAATAACGAATTAGTTAAACAGTGATGGAAATATTTGTCCCTCAAAGTCTTATCTGTAGACATGGAAAGTCATGGAAAGTTCTGTTATTTTGAATTTGTCTTAGAGTGGGAGCCCTGGTCATAGATGTAATACACTATGTTTCTGTATGGAATTCCCATGCAGGAGTGTGGATGAGAGCTGTCTGCCAACATTTGGATACAAACACGTCCTACCTCTCACCAGCAGCACAGAGAAGTTCAACAATATCATCACCAACCAGCGTGTGTCTGCCAACATCGACCTGCCGGAGTGTGGCTTCGATGCCATTATGCAGGCTGCTGTCTGTGGAGTAAGTGAGAGAGCCTGTGGTTCAGGTTTGATTTGATTTGTCCCCAAAGATGGTACCCATTTTAACAGAAGAGAATAGAGCTGAATAGAAAATAATACTGCAGAATAGAATATAAGGGAAGGGGATAGAATATCTTCATTTTTCAAGGGAACTTCAGGTGTTCTTTGACAACGGACTATTGTATTATTGCGGTATAATAATCTCTCGTCTCTTCCTGTTAGGACAAGATAGGCTGGAGGAACGACTCCATGCGCCTGCTGGTGTTTGTGAGCGACGCCGACTCTCACTTTGGGATGGACAGCAAGATGTCAGGCATCGTCGTCCCTAACGACGGGGAGTGCCATCTGGACAGCAACAATGAATACTCTATGGCTGCCCATCTGGTAAGGGGACAGTCACATCAGATTCATTCATTGTTTCTATGACTGGGGTTGTAATACTGTGATTCACCGTTTATGATACTATAATATGGCTTTCATTCCTATCCATGGTGAAGGAGTGTCCCTTTACTGTAAAGACTACTGGCTCTTTGGGGTCTAGGCCGGGTGACTGTAAAGTACTTTTTATTACTGTTGATGTGAAAAGGGCTTTAGAAATACATGTAATTGGTTCATTCATTGGGATGAAATGCGACGGTCTGAGGTTTTAAAATACTGACTTTGTCCATCCAGGAATACCCAACTCTGGGACAGCTGATGGATAAACTGGTGGACAACAATATCTTGCTTATATTCGCTGTGACGGAAAATCAGAAACACAACTACGAGGTGAGAACTTCTCCTTCTCCCTCCATTGTCCTTTTCCCAACAGCAATGTGACGTTTACCTGTCAGAAAACACCGGGTTGAAACGAGGTATGCGGTAAGCCGGGTTATGGAATGGAGAAGGAACATGTATCTCTGTGTATCGTTGAGGTTATCATGTTTGATTCGCTAAGGGCTCTCAGTGGGCGTGTTGGAACAAGCGCTCTCTTCTTCCTGTTTTGGGTTGAACTTATTTCCTTATGATGTTGCTGGGACTGGTCGACCAACCTACATGAACAGTAACAGTGTGTCTGTTGTGTGTTTTATCACAGAACTATGCACATTTCATACCTGGTGCCACTGTGGGGGTTTTGGAATCAGATTCAAGGAACATCCTGGAACTGATTGTGACGGCGTATAAAGTAAGAGTCCGATTCTGTCACTGTGGGTGTACAGTGTGTTTGTTAGTTAGCAGGACTATTGAGACTTGCTGAGTACATGGCCGTAGTGACCTCTGACTAGCTGCCTCGGGTTAAAATCTTCCTTTCTGTTTATCTCTTCTCTTCTCTCTCCCTCCTCTCCCCACCCCCCCTCTCCCTCCCCCTCTCATCCCTGTCTCTCCGTTCCTTCCCCCCTCTCTCCCTCTCCTCTCTGCACCTCGATATGCTGTCAGCAGGCCTGTACTCGCCCCTGCTGTTTGATCCTCTGTCGTGGCTCTGTGTTCCTCCCTACAGTCTAATCCCTATTGGCTTCAGGCCTACAGGCAGCGCGTGTGTGTGTGTGCGAGTGTATGCACGAGGGTATGCGCGAGTGGTGTGTGTACGTGTGCGTTGACGGTGATGAGAGCAGACCCACAGCTTCTAATAATTTCAGCAGACACTTCCTGAACAGCCTACCATAGCCAAGTCACGTCTAGCTATGCCAAGGGGCTTCACTGAGAGCTTTATTCAATACCGAGCTAATGGCAAGCACTTAGCATCTAGCATAATAAGAAATGTACAGGACATACTTTGTGTAAAAGCTATTAAGAGGTTAGCCACATTAGCCCCCTTATTTTGGGGATAACTAGATATTGATTTAGTGCTCGTCATAGTACACTGTACCGTGAGTACACTACTGCTCCAGCTGTGTCTCAGCTCAAGCTTTTTCTCTCACGCATCACACAGACCACATCTTCCCCGAAGGCCTGAAGGAACTGAAAGGATAAAAATGTAATCTGTCAACACTGTGTTTACTAAGAGAAAGAGTCCTAAGAGTCATATCTACCTCACTGTACCCTGTGGTGATTGGCAAATAACACCTGGGAAACCTGGGAGCTTGACGGAATACCTGGGAAGTTACTGGGATCATGACTCACACCACTCAGAGAAAGGGACTTACCTATATAGTGGAAGACTATGAATGAATAGGCCCAGCTGGGCAAACCTTAGCAGTGTTGGAGCATACTGTAGCCTTAGAAAGTGAGTAAGAAGTCAGTGGTTGCAGAAGCTTATAATGGTTCCCTTTCTCTCTCTCTCTCTCTCTCTCTCTCTCTCTCTCTCTCTCTCTCTCTCTCTCTCTCTCTCTCTCTCTCTCTCTCTCTCTCTCTCTCTCTCTCTCTCTGTCTCTCTCTCTCTGTCTCTCTCTCTCTCTCGCTCTCTCTCTCTCTCTCTCTCTCTCTCTCTCTCTCTCTCTGTCTCTCTCTCTCTCTCTCTCTCTCTCTCTCTGTCTCTCTCTCTCTCTCTCTCTCTCTCTCTCTCTGTCTCTCTCTCTCTCTCTCTCTCTCTCTCTCTCTCTCTCTCTCTCTCTCTTTCACTCTCTCCCTCTCTCTCTCTCTCTCTCTCTCTTTCACTCTCTCTCTCTCTTTCACTCTCTCTCTCTTTCACTCTCTCTCTCCCTCTCTCTCTCTCTCTTTCACTCTCTCTCTCTCTTTCACTCTCTCTCTCCCTCTCTCTCTCTCTCTCTCTCTTTCACTCTCTCTCTCTCTTTCACTCTCTCTCTCTCTCTCTCTCTCTCTCTCTCTCTCTCTCTCTCTCTCTCTCTCTCTCTCTCTCTCTCTCTCTCTCTCTCTCTCACACACACACATTCACGCGCACACATACACACACAGGACTAGGACCTGACCATGGCCCTGTTATAGGTTACCTTTGTGTTTTTAGGAGCTGCGCTCTGAGATAGAGCTGGAGGTACTAGGAGACACGGAGGATCTACAGATCTCCTTCACAGCGATCTGTCAGGATGGCACGGTACTACCTGGACAGAAACGATGCTCCAATGTCAAAGCTGGAGACACGGTTTGTTCCCATTTTGCTGGTCAGTTGGTCAGTGATATTCAAGAATAATATTCCTATATTTTCCTCTTGTCGTAACAAGTTTCCAACTGACTATACAGCCACCTCAAAGCATGTATGCTATAACATCCACCCTTCAATCTCTGTGATTCCCAGGTCTCCTTCAACGTGACTGTAGAACTCTCTGAGTGTCTCGACGGTCCCCAGCGTTTCCTCATCAAACCGGTGGGCTTTCAGGACCCCCTGGAGATAGACCTGGAGTCCCTGTGCTCCTGTGCCTGTCACCAGACCCCCGAACCCAACAGCAGCCACTGCAGCCTGGGCCGTGGATCTCTGGAGTGTGGCTCCTGTCTGTGTGATCCAGGGTACATGGGTTCCAAGTGTGAGTGTACGGAGGAGAGCGTCCAGAGCAGTAACTGCAAGGCCAGTGGCGCTCCGGAGTCCTGTAGCGGGCAAGGGGAGTGTTTCTGCGGCCAGTGTGTGTGTCACCCGTCTAGTTTCGGACGCGTCTACGGGGCCTACTGCGAGTGTGACGACTTCTCGTGTGTGAGGTTCCGAGGGGTCCTCTGTGGAGGTGTGTACGTACGGTCGAAACACGGACTTCCATGACGAGCATTGTGGTTTCACCTCTTCCTCTTTTGATGAAAACAGACAATGTACTGACATCACAGTGACACAGTAATATAACATATGACCTTAGAATATTGCAACAGGATATACTTGCGTGCTAATGTGTGTGTGTGTGTGTGTGTGTGCGTGCGTGCGTGCGTGCGTGCGTGTGTGTCTGTGTGTGTGTCTGTGTGTCTGTGTGTCTGTGTGTCTCTGTGTCTCTGTGTGTGTGTGTGTGTGTGTGTGTGTGTGTGTGTGTGTGTGTGTGTGTGTGTGTGTGTGTGTGTGTGTGTGTGTGTGTGTGTGTGTGTGTGTGTGTGTGTGTGCGTGCGTGCGTGCGTGCGTGCGTAGGTCACGGGGACTGTGACTGCGGCGAGTGTGTGTGTCAGAGCGGCTGGGCGGGGGAGTACTGTAACTGCAGCAGCAGCAGGGACAAGTGTGTGTCGGAGGACGGAGCGCTGTGCAGCGGACGGGGGAAGTGTGTGTGCGGGAAGTGTGTGTGTTCCATGCCCGGAGCCTCTGGAGACACCTGTGAAAGGTGCCCTACCTGTGGAGACTCCTGTAGCTCTGCTAGGTAAGAAGAACACACACCTGTCCAGTTTCCCAATGGGTCATACACAGTTGAAGTCGGAAGTTTACATACACCTTAGCCAAATACATTTAAACTCAGTTTTTCACAATTCCTGACATTTAATCCTAGTAAACATTCCCTGTTTTAGGTAAGTTAGGATCACCACTTTATTTTAAGAATGTGAAATGTCAGAATAATAGCAGAGAGAATGATTAATTTCCCAGTGGGTCAGAAGTTTACATACACTCAATTAGTATTTGGTAGCATTGCCTTTAAATTGTATAACTTGGGTCAAACGTTTCGGGTAGCCTTCCACAAGCTTCCCACAATAAGTTGGGTGAATTTTGGCCCATTCCTCCTGACAGAGCTGGTGTAACTGAGCCAGGTTTGATGGCCTCCTTGCTCGCACACGCTTTTTCAGTTCTGCCCACACATTTTCTATAGGATTGAGGTCAGGGCTTTGTGATGGCCACTCCAATACCTTGACTTTGTGGTCCTTACGCCATTTTGCCACAACTTTGGAAGTATGCTTGGGGTCATTGTCCATTTGGAAGGCCCATTTGCAACCAAGCTTTAACTTCCTGACGGATGTCTTGAGATGTAGCTTCAATATATCCACATAATTGTCCTGCCTCATGATGCCATCTATTTTGTGAAGTGCAGCAGTCCCTCCTGCAGCAAAGCACCCCCACAACATGATGCTGCCACCCCCGTGCTTCACGATTGGGATGGTGTTCTTCGGCTTGCAAGCCAGCCCCCTTTATTCTCCAAACATAACGATGGTCATTTTGGCCAAACAGTTCTATTTTTGTTTCATCAGACCAGAGGACATTTCTCCAAAAAGTACGATCTTTGTCCCCATGCCGTAGTCTGGCTTTTTTATAGCAGTTTGGGAGCAGTGGCTTCTTCCTTGCTGAGTGGCCTTTCAGGTTATGTCGATATGGGACTCGTTTTACTGTGGATATAGATACTTTTGTACCTGTTTCCTCCAGCATCTTCACAAGGTCCTTTGCTGTTGTTCTAGGATTGATTTGCACTTTCGCACCAAAGTACGTTCATCTCTAGGAGGCAGAATGAGTCCCCTTCCTGAGCGGTATGATGGCTTCGTGGTCCCATGGTGTTTATACTTGCGTACTCTTGTTTGTACAGATGAACGTGGTACCTTCAGGCGTTTGGAAATTGCTCCCAAGGATGAACCAGACTTGTGGAGGTCTACAATTTTTTTGTCTGGTTTCTTTTGATTTTCCCATGATGTCAAGCAAAGAGGCACTGAGTTTGAAGGTAGGCCTTGAAATACATCCACAGGTACACCACCAATTGACTCAAATTATGTCAATTAGCCTATCAGAAGCTTCTAAAGCCATGACATCATTTTCTGGAAGATTATAAGTGAAATCATTTACAGACAGATTATAAGTGAAATAATCTGTCTGTAAACAATTGTTGGAAAAATTACTTGTGTCATGCACAAAGTAGATGTCCTAACCGACTTGCCAAAACTATAGTTTGTTAACAAGAAATTTGTGGAGTGGTTGAAAAACAAGTTTTAATGACTCCAACCTAAGTGTATGTAAACTTCCGACTTCAACTATATACAGTGCCGTCAGAAACTATTCATGCCCCTTGACTTATTCCACATTTTATTGTGTTACAGCCTGAATTCAAAATGGATTAAATAAATACAAATTGTCACTCATCACCCCATAATGACAATGTGACAACCTATTTTTAGACATTTCTGCAAATGTGTTGAAAATTAAATCCAGAAATATCTCATTTATGTAAGTATTCACATCCCTGAGTCATTAGAATCACCTTTGGCAGTGATTATAGGTGTGAGTCTTTCTGGGTAAGTCTGTAAGAGCTTTGCACACCTGGATTGCACATCATTCTTTTAAAAATTCTTCAAGCTTTGTCAAGTTGGTTTTTGATCATTGCTAGACAGCCATTTTCAAGTCTTGACTGATTTTCAAGCTGATTTAAGTAAAAACTGTAACTAGGCCATTCGGGATCATTCAATGTTGTCTTGGTAAGCAACCTCAGTGTATATTTGGCCTTGTGTTTTAGGTTATTGTCCTACTGAAAGGTGCATTTGTCTCCCAGTGTCTGTTGGAAAGCAAACTGAACCAGATTTTCCTCTAGGATTTTTCTTATGCTTAGCTTTATTCCGTTTATTTTTATCCCCCCAAAAAACTCCCTAGTCCTTGCTGATGACAAGCATTCCCATAACATGATGCAGCCACCACCATGCTTAAAAATATGAAGACTGGTACTCAGTGATGTGTTGTGTTGGATTTGCTCCAAACATAACATTTTGTATTCAGGGCATGAAGTTAATTTCTTTGCCACATTTTTAGCAGTCTTACTTTAATGCCTTATTACAAACAGTATGCATGTTTAGGAATATTTGTATTCTGGAGTAACTATAATTGTCACGGCTGTTGAAAGGAGAGGACCAAGGTGCAGCGTGGTGAAGCTCAAAGGCTATGTGCCCTAAACAAAGTCAACTTCCCACAAACACAGGTGGAAAAAAGAGCTACCTAAGTATGGTTCTCAATCAGAGACAATGATAGACAGCTGCCTCTGATTGAGAACCACACCCGGCCAAACACAAAGAAAAAGAACACATAGAAATAGAAAATCATAGAAACACAAAACATAGAATGCCCACCCCAACTCACGCCCTGACAATAATGTTGTTGATCCATCCTCAGTTTTCTCCTATCACAGCCATTAAACTCTGTAACTGTTTTAAAGTCACCATTGGCCTCATGGTGAAATCCCTGAGCGGTTTCCTTCCTCTCTAGCAAGTTAGGTAGGACGCCTGTATCTTTGTAGTGACTGTGTGTATTGCTACATCATCCAAAGGGTAATTAATAAGGCATTGGAAAACATCCCTGGTCTTTGTGATTGAATCTGTGTTTGAAATTCACTGCTCGACTAAGGGACCATTCAGATAATTGTGTGTGTGGGTTACAGAGATGAGATAGTCATTAAAAAAAAATCATGTTAAACACTATTATTGCACACATAGTGAGTCCATTATGTTACGTGTTAAGCACATTTTTACTCCTGAACTTATTTCGACTTGCCGTAGCAAAGGGGTTGAATCCTTATTGATTCACGGCATTTCAGCTTTTCATTTTTAAAAACATAATCCCGCTTTGACATGATGGCATAGTGTTTGTAGGCTAGTGACACAAAATTCAGAATGTGGAAAATCTCCTGGGGTGTGAATACTTTCTGAAGGCACTGTAGGACATGTGTTTCAGGAATGACAACAGCGACTGTAGACAGTACAGCAAATAAATATAGTACTGAAAGTGATGAGATGCCAACACTTATAGCAAATGTCTAGACCACACTAGCCCACATCCTGTGAAACCTGGGTCATGTTCCACACTAGCCCACATCCTGTGAAACCTGGGTCATGTTCAGCAGAAACTGTTTTCACGTCCAATAAAAACAAATCATGTTTACCTACAGTATTGCGAAGCCCTTTGCTTTTTATTTGACTAATTGATTCTTCCCGGTCTTTACTTTTTTTTTTCCTAGCCAGGTTTGTCGCCTCTTTTCAGTACTGGGATATAGTGTTCACCTCATCTTGTCTGAATTTGTCTGCTTGTTCCTGAGGGCATCAAAAGACAGCCAACAACAGTGCTGGAGTATTTCCTTTCTCCATTGTAAAGGACCTGTCACACACAGTCCATCTGACACCACCATTATGTGCTAGACTACACACACACACAGAGAGAGAGAGAGAGCAGCCTCGGGAACAAACTGAAATCTGGCCAAGGCTTCTTCTGTTCACTCTTTATCAGGGGACACAAATAACCCTCCTGTTAAGGCCAGCACTCAACACGTGACAGATGTTGTGTATGTGTGTGTGTTCCTCAGGACCTGTGTGGAGTGTCATCTACAAGCAGAAGACGAGGCCACAGAGGAGTGCGTCCAAAGGTGCAGCGTCCCTCACGTCTTCGTCAACAATTCCACAGGTCAGTTACTCCTTCCTGCCTGTCTGTCTCTGTCTGAACTGTTTATAGACAAGAGTAGCCGAATCATGACTGATACGATTCAAATGAATGTTGTGAAATGAGAACTCGAGAGAGAGTGACAGCAGAAACAGCATTACACAGACCTGTCCAGATTGACCACTTGTTTTAATCAAATGTGTGATTGCTAGGCTTGATGCTGGACTATTTCTGCAACCAACAGTGGGACATTGTTTCCTTGCCAACCCTGATGAAGATGTTTCTGGGGGAACTTTCCCTTTCCTGGCCCTTTCTCTTTGCTGTTTAATTTGATCACCCCACGTTGTTTGTCCTGTGTGGGTACTAAACAGACTAGCATGTAAAGTTCCCCCATGGGTCAGAGATCTGGAGGTATGCTGGCCCGTCCTGCATCAAGTGTCTCTCTTTGCCCCTATCTTCACTCTCTCTTCAACCCTCTCCATCAGAACACTGTCTGGGTCCAGTGTTCACCTGACACTAGACAAAGGGGAACATATTATTTACCATGTCCTACAGACGGGGCTATTGTGGTGCTGGTTGAAAATACAAGGACCTGACTGAGGGTTTGTTCCTATAAAGGGGAGCTTATTTTGAACCCGCTCACACTAATGCAAGCTGAGAGGTGTATCTGATCATCGCACCAGATCTTCAGGACTCAGATGTGAAATACAATGGTGTGACACACACACATTCACACAACATAGATCTTGGCCTTTGATATGGGAATCATATTGGCAGCAGAATAGAGAGGAAGGTATCCTCTTACGTCCTATTACAATGCAGAGGGAAGTTGATATGTGGCGTGTTCATTCATCCCATCTTCATAGCTGTGCATGTGTCCACGTCCCTTTTCAGAATACGACGAGAGCCGGTCCACGCTGTGTACCCTAATGAGTGAGAACAACTGCTTCATCTCGTTCAGTGTGGTGGCTGGAGACATAGGGAGCACTGTGTATAATCTAAAGATGTACGGTAAGGTCAACGCCACACCTTGGGCCCAGATTCACCGAGAGGTTTTTGAACGTCACATAATAGTACGAACAGTGAGAGAATGAAGGTGTTGTAAGCGAAGGAACGAGGCCAGAAGTTTAAGTGAAAGTAGACATTCATGGCGAATCGTTTTATACAGTCCTTTCCGGAAGTAATGAATGCAACGTAAAGGGGCTTAGTGAATCTGATGGGGCCGGACATACAGTAAGTCATTAACAGGCAGATGTGAAAATCTCAGTGGGAAACATTGGAAACAGAATGCCCAATAATCTGCTTCCGCATTATATTTGTTATCACCTTTATTTAACTACACAAGTCAGTTAAGAACAAATTCTTATTTACAATGACAGCCTACACCGGTCACACCCGGATGACACTGGGCCAATTGTGCACCGCCCTATGGGACTCCCAATCACGGCCGGTTGTGTTACAGCCTGGAATCGAACCAGGGTGTCTGTAGTGACGCCTCAAGCACTGACAGGCAGTGCCTTAGACCGCTGCGCCACTCGGGAGCAAATGATGAGTCTGATCACTGTAATGATCAGACTCATCATGTGACCAATATAAAATATATATATTTGTAACATTAGCATAAAAGTTCCCCATTTCTATCACAACCAGGGTAACGGTTACTGTAATGATCAACGAATTTATCTCGCCAAGTGTGCTAAAAAAACTTGCTATTACAATTACACCTTGAAAAAGTGTCTCTGTGATGACAACGGAAGGAAGTAACGGTGTGTGTGTGTCTCTCTCTCTCTCTCTCTCTCTCTCTCTCTCTCTCTCTCTCTCTCTCTCTCTCTCTCTCTCTCTCTCTCTCTCTCTCTCCATCCCTCCAGACTGTCCTGAGCCCCCCAACATAGCTATGATAGTACTGGGGGTCTCTCTGTCCATCCTCACCATCGGCCTCATCCTGCTGGGGGTGTGGAAGCTGCTGATCTCAGTCCACGACCGCAATGAGGTCGCCAAGTTTGAGGCCGAGAGGGCAAAGGCTAAATGGCAGTCGGTAAGATGGTGTCCTTGTCCTCATTTGCTCTGTCTAATGTCAATTGCTTTTAAATTCTTGTAGAATTGATTGTTAAACCGTTTTTTCTTTCCCACAGGGTACAAACCCTCTGTTTAGAAGCTCGACATCAACGTTTAAAAATGTAACTTATAAAAGCGCAGGGGGACTGAAAGTTGATATTCATTCAATGGATGGCTACTGATGATGACATCAGTGTGTGTGTGTGTGTGTGTGTGTGTGTGTGTGTGTGTGTGCGTGTGCGTGTGTGTGTGCATGCGTGTGTGTGTGTGTGGTGTAAGGACAAATTGTAAACACCACAATGTACAACATTGTATCACTCCTAAAGGTCTGGATCTTCTTCAGGGATGCTATCTCATATCAGCAGACAGAAAATGGAATGTCTAGCTATGAATCATCTCTACATGAAATGACTTTGATTTTGCTGCTCTTGAAGTTGTCTCTGGTACAAACACTCTGCTGAACTGAACACTGGATTTTCCCATTTAGATTGTTACAGATTTAGGATCTTAATTTGATCACCCCGTTGCAGGAGAACTTTCCTTTCCTGAAATGTCAAAATTGTAGTGTATTTGAGGTTTAAAAAGGTTTCTGTAGTTTGTAATTTCCGCTTTGAAATTTCAGACTTGATTTTCCCTTACGAAAAATATGTAAACCTCTACAAAAATATCCAATATCCATGTGTAATTCACATAATTATTTACATTTCTGGTTGCTGCAGGATTATTTTCCTGCTGTAGCAAACTGGCTCAAATTAAGATTTTACATCTTTATTTTTTTGATAGATTTTGGGTTGGGACATAAGTAGCCTAAAACTGAGAATAAACTGAGTAGGTTTGATACTACTGTAATGATGTTTAATGTTTTTTGTGTTATGAATGTTTTGTTTTGGGTTTTGAATCGAGGCTGAGCCTTGAATTATGTAATCTTGATTGGAATCATTTTGAGAAGAATAATTGATTAACTTCAATGTATGGCGCAAAAATAAAGTTGAACTTTTGAGTTGTTGCCGCATCATCATGTTCGTCATGTTTTGATTTATTATCGGCCAGTGTAAATTATGTAAGCCTATTGTTGAGTATTATTTGAAATAGACTATCGATATTCTTCTAAAACGTGTGTAAAAACCATAAAAGCCGACCCCTGCTCAAAAAATGTCTCGAAGAAATTTAGGCTATGCTTCCTTTACTACCCCGCAGAGACCTTGGGCCGTGACGTTGCAATTACCCAAACTTTCGGAAAGTTCTTCACGAGAAAAACAACCACGGAACTGTTGCCTTTTTATTCCGCAACTTGTCGTCGAAATGAGAATATATTTATCACACTGTACAGAATCTTTAGGATTGTTCTTGTTAATCTGTGCAATAGTATTTGTGAATAACTGCAACTGTGTGATTGAAGACGATGTGGTGTTGGAGAAAAAAGATCTTTCCGAACTCTACAGTAAGTCCAGCTCAGACTGCATCGAACATCAACATGTGTCCACTCTTAACCTACTATCCAGGTTGTTTTTATAGAATTAGAAATGATAGGTCAGTCATGCAAGTCAGGACAAGAAAGTCTACAATAAGAAAAACTCTCGATTGTTTCCCTGTGTATGTAAGTGTGGTATACTGTATGTGCAAGACAAGATATTTGCGTAGGCTACAGCGCTGCGCCGCTGGATGCATGGCGAGATGCGTTGTATTATCCTCGGTTTCGATTATGGAAAAATACAATAAACAATATAGGAAAAGGTAGTTAAATTGTTGTGTAATCTGGACTGGAAGTACTGCAAAAATGGTTTCGTAATAAGAACACGTTGTCCATATTATGCATGATCAATTAATGAATTGACTCATCATGTGACCAACAGGCTTCTGAATCAGATTGGACAAGTCAGAAAGAATAAAACGTCAACATTGATGCTGTTATGGGTAGAGGGACGGACAGATTCTGGTCAGGTAAATGTAACCATGGATAGACTGTTTGCACAGTATAGCAACTGTAGGCTGTAGAGTGTAGATTTCCCTGGTGTAAACAGGAAATAGCTCAAATTTGGTCATGAAATTATGCAAAAAAAGGAATGACAGGAGGACACACACACATTTTAATTTTATTTTAATTTAACTTTTATTTAACTAGGCTCACATACATACAGAGAGAGAGAGAGAAACAGGCTCAGACATGTTGTTTGATTGGGCACAGAGAGTGGGTCTGTCCGATGACCTAAACTCCAGTCTCCAGTCTCATTGAATTTTAAATGTTTATTGGATATGACAATCTAGGCTAGTAGTAATGTTGTTATAGTAATGTTATTATGCATATGCCTAATAATACATTTCAGCAGCCTGTAAACATTCACACTTGTTTCAGACATGTGTGTAGGAGAATGACATGGATGGGCCCTGAACAATAAACAGTTCGGAACAGGTTCGGCTGTTCGTGCACACAAAACATTTTCTCGAGGCAAGCCGAAGTTCGGAGCCGAAGTCTACGCCCCCTCATCGCTCAATGGGCAGCAGTAGGGATTCTTCAATAAAGTGTTTGTTGCCATTCAGCAATAGATTACTCGTATTCGTGCCGTTTTTTAAACTTGAGAAATACTGCACCAAACAGCTTAGTTAGATTTAAAATCGCGCAACTAAGATCTCGGCAAAAACGTCAAAATGAACGACAGATATCTTGACTGTTTTGAGGAAGTGTATACTGGCTACGGCTTCTCAAGATGGACAAACAGTACTTTTTCTCGTTTTTCAAGCAAAGGTCTTTTAAGAGAGTATGCGAGCACACTTGTTCGGTCCAGCAGAACCGAAGCATACCTTAAAAGCCTTAAGACAGGTCCTTTTAGTGCACGGACACCAATATTGGTGTCGTAGAGAGAGCATAGTAGAGTTTACAGTAGAATATGCTATTATTCTTCACCACAACCCTACATTTCCATCCATCAATCCCTCTATTCCCAGACAAGGGTCTGTTCATCATGGAGAGTACCCAGCTGAAGCGCTGCATCTCCTCCTCCTCCTCTAACCTGGTCCTGGAGAGCTGTGAGAGGCCCACCCGCCGTATGCTGTGGAAGTGGGTGTCTCGCCACCGCCTCTTCAATCTGGGTAGCAGCCTCTGTCTGGGCCTGAACATCAGTGACTCCACCCAGCCCCTGGGCACCTTCGAGTGTGACTCACCCCTCCGGACCCTGTGGTGGAGGTGCAATGGGAATACGTTGTACGGGGCGTCCCAGCTGAAGCTGTCCGTGGCTGGACGCCTGGTGGTGGTCAAGAGGGCCAGTTATCATCAGTGGAGGAGGTATTCTACACCGGGGGAGGGGCCATGTGCCTATCCTTATGAGGGTAAGTAGTAAACATTAGTGATGCGCGGGTCAGCTGTTTGTTCACCTGCACCTGTCCGCAATTGCTAACAACCCATTCGTAACCACCCGACCCTAACCCGCAATATTGAAAATGCGCTGTACAGTCAGAGAGGGTGGAACGTTTTTTTTGACGGGCCTTTTTAGATAGGCATATGTTCCTGCTTATAATTTCCTTCAATTTTGGTAGACTGTTTGTCAGTCAACGAACTTGTCTGTAATTAGATACGTGCAGCTTCTCTTCTGTCGTTACGTGTTGCCCTAGAATACTAAATAAATCCTTGCTCATCAGAATAATGTCATACATTTATAGAATTAATGTTTCAATGTAGTTGACATCACTAAAGTTTGTTTTCTCTGTTCTCTTTTGTTCCTGCTTCTCTTGGACAGCAAAGACGTTTAGGGACCGGGGAGAAAATGCAATTTGCAGAATTTCCAAATTAAATCAGTTTGACCGGTTTTAAGAAAATGAAAAGCTGTTAAAATGACCCAACATGTTTCTGATAAGATTTCAGTTCGTTTTGGATGCATATTCTATGTGGTTGAAATACTATCAGCTTTCATTATGCTGATAAAGATAGCACCTTTACAGACGGTTCCTAACCACGCATTCATTCTCTCAAGATGCTGAATGAAATAAATCATATTTCTCCACTCCTGTTTACATTTGGTATTAGGGCTGAGAATTGCCAGGGACCTCACAATACGCTATTATCAAATCAAATCCAATTTTACTTGGCACCTGCGCCGAATACAACAGGTATAGACGTTACCGTGAAATGCTTACTTACAAGCCCTTATCCAACAATGCAGTTAAAGAAATAGAGTTAAGAAAAGATTTACTAAATAAACTAAAGTAAAAAATGTGATAAAAAGTAACACAATATAATAACAACAACAAGGCTATATACAGGGGGTGCCGCTACCGAGTCAATGCACAGGGGTACAGGTTAGTCGAGGTAATTTTTACATGCAGGTAGGGGTAAAGTGACTATGCATATATAATAAACAGCGAGTAGCAGCAGTGTAAAAACAAAGGGGAGGGGGGGGGTGTAAATAGTCCGGGTGGCCATTTGATTAATTGTTCAACAGTCTTATGAATTGGGGGTAGAAGCTGTTAAGGAGCCTTTTGGACCTAGAATTGGCACTTGCGGTAGCAGAGAGAACAGTCTATGAGAACAGTCTACTTGGGTGACTGGAGTCTTTGAATTTTTTGGGGGCCTTCCTCTGACATAGCCAAGTATATAGGTCCTGGATGGCAGGTAATTTGCCATACCAGGCGGGGATGCAAAGGGTCAGGATGCTCTCGATGGTGCAGCTGTAGAATTATTTGAGGATCTGGGGACCCATGCCAAATCTTTTCAGTCTCCTGAGGGGGAAAAGGTGTTGTCGTGCCCTCTTCACGATTGTCTTGGTGTGTTTGGACCATGATAGTTTGTTGGTGATGTGGACACCAAGGAACTTGAAACTCTCGACCCGCTCCACTACAGCCCCATCGATGTTAATGGGGGCCCGTTCGGCCTGCCTTTTTCTGTAGTCCACGATCAGCTCCTTTGTCTTGCTCACATTGAGGGAGAGGTTGTTGTCCTGGCACCACACTGCCAGGTCTCTGACCTCCTCGATACTTAAGTGCCGATACAACATGTATTGCGATTCTCAAGGTTCTATATGTATTGCGATTCAATTCTGTGATTTTATTGCGATTCAATGTAAAAAAAAATATTGCTTACGATACGATATATCGTCAAAAATAGTATCCCGATATGTAACGGTATGGATTTTTCCCCCCAATCACTATTGGTGTATCTTTTTACTGCAATAAATAATACATTTTGCAGAAGTTAATATTATTAGGCTATATGAGAAGCTCTAGACCTACAGTCAGTGTGCAGAGTTCAGTTTAGCTACTATTACATTTGACCCATCTGAACAGTACAGTTCCCTTGACGTGCCATTTTGAAGTCCCTGTGTTGTGACTCAAATTTGTGTAGAGCCTCACAATCATCACAAATAACATAGCCAGCACTGTCATCATCCTCTTTTACCACCTCACCAAAACTTTCCCAAACATTAGACTACTGTTCTGGCCCTCCCTTCTAGTTCATTTGAACTCTCCATTTTGCAGATTTCTTCTTACTGAATTCAACTCCGACATTGTTCCAAAAAGCATTTGGCAATCGGTGTGTATTTGGCGCCCTACGGTTAGGCCCTAATGTTTAGGCTTAGGCTAGCCTATGCACTAACGCGAGACAAAACAAATAGAAGAAAAACCTCATTGTAGCCTATACATATGAATTGCATAAGAAGGATACATTTATGGATTTTAATGCGTCGTTTTCTCTTTATTCAGCCCGCCATCCACCCGTCCTTCATCCACACAATATTTCATGACACTAAACCCACCCGCCCTGCGGATATAACCGCGGGGGGCTGTGGGTTATGAGTCAACCCGCGCATCACTAGCATACATAGTATATTATAGTAGTGACATGTACTGACTGACCTCTTTCTACACAGACCGTTTCATTGAGGCAGAGTTGGTTTGATATTAATGCAGCCGTGCAAATGCCAATCATCCCTTACATAAGAAAACGAACAGACTGGCTCACTATATGACCGAGCCCAAAGAAGGTGGCGGTGACAATGTTTTTCTCCGTAGAGATCCACACACTGTTGGGTAACTCCCACGGCATGCCTTGTGCCCTGCCGTTCAGATACAACAACAAGTGCTACTCAGAGTGCACGGCAGAGGGGCGCGAGGACCACCATCGCTGGTGTGCCACCACCAGTCGTATCGACCAGGATGAGAAATGGGGCTTCTATCCCAGTCAAGGTGATGCACACTCATACACATGCATGCACACACACACACACACACACACACACACACACACACACACACACACAACAGTATTGTTGTAAGAGTGTGGGTTTGATCAAATTTCTTTGAAACAAAAAAAACATGATAATATTCAAATGTCTTTGTCTCTGCCTTCAGAGTTGGGCTGCGATATGTTCTGGGACTCGAACCAGGAGAGCCGTGCGTGTTACCAGTTCAACCTGTACACCATCCTGACGTGGAGCCAGGCCTACTCCTCCTGCCTGGCCCAGGGAGGAAGTCTACTCAGCATCACTGACCACACTGAACAGATGTACATCAGAGGTATGACAACTCGTCTCTTTAACTATTTTATCACTATATTTAATAGTTCTATTTGAAAATGTAAAACTTTATTTAAACTTTTAGTCAGGAAAGGAGACAAGGTGGGTGGTTTGGTCTGAGCTACACATACTGTATAAACTCTATAAACTATAAACTATTATGCCTTGAAACGGACTTGTGTTCATAGTTTTGCTTATTCAGGTTGGAGAAAGGAGAAGACGTTTTGCCCAGAGTTAGTGGTGTTCATGTGTGTGGTTCTGTGTCTTTCAGAGCGGTTGGCTGACGTGGGGGTGATGGTGTGGATCGGACTGAACCATCTGAGTGAGAGAACAGGGTGGCAGTGGTCTGATGGAGCTCCTCTGGCCTTGGTCAACTTCACCTCAGGTAAGAGAGTTGGGCTGCTCTCCAACCTTTTCACTCCCACACCAAGGCCCAGATTCCTCCTTTAAGATGTGAATGAACAGCATTGGCGTTTGTTAGTAATATGTAATAGCTTCATGTAGCCCTCTGAAGTGGAGTTTCTGGCCGTTTTGCTCAAACCGGTCCAGTCCATTTGGATCTCAGCGGTGTGAATCAAGAAGTTCCTGCTGTAGCAGTGGTGGGAGCCAGAAATGTGTGTTTGAAACTAGGCCAACGTTTCTCCCTTTCTACCTGTAACTCCCCCGTTACCCGTGTTGGTCTCTCCCAGGCCTATCATCCAGCCCTCTGCAGGACAACAGACAGTGTGGAGTGTATAACTCGGGGGGGCACCAGTGGCAGAGTCTGTCCTGTGAGTCTGCACTACCCTACATCTGTAAGAAGACCCCCAATGACACCAGGAGAGCTGAGCCTCTTGGTAAGATGTCAGTGGTCTTATATGTTTCATATTGTGGCCCTAACCTGGTCCCATATCTGTTTGTGCAAAACAGTGTTTGTCATGACAATGAGTGACAGAGAGTTGGCTCGATAGCACAAACAGACTGGCGCTCAGTCTATTGTTGCCTTAGTGCTCAGCCATTGTACTACAAAAAATGATTAATAATCTGCACTGTAACAGAAAACTGTAAATTATACGGTAATTTGGGGTATTTTCAACAGTATAATACTCTGAAATGTTTTACTGCGGCATACTGTAAATGATGGTGCATTGTGGGAAAATACTGTGGGCTGGGCATAGAATTGCTGTACTTCGAATGGTACTGTAATTCCAACCCACAGAATACGGTACCAAAAACATTTTGACCACTAGTGGGTGCATGGTATTGATGTTTCTGGCTAATTAACATATTTTGAGGCGTGCCTTGTAATAGGCTATATTTGTTGCACCTGGAAGGGAGAATGCTGTAGCAGTTTAACTCCTATGTGGTTATAGTGCCCCACAGTAGGGGACAGATACAGTAGGGGACAGATTGGAGTGGCAGCAAGTCTTAAACCTTGTCCTGTTGGTCTGTTTTGCACTGTAGTCGCTGCCAGTTTGGAAGCCTTTGTCAAGGCCTCTAGAAGTGTAAGTGATATAAAACACCAAATATGAATTAATATATTGTAATGTGTGAACACTTTACTTAGCAGCCAACCTGCTTGCTACTGTAAAATACTGTGAAATAGAAACCCCTCCCCTTAATGAATTTCATCAATTCATCAATTCATCCATTCATTCATTAATTCAGATTACAGTAGCATTCACTTTATTTTTACAGTATAATACAGTATATGTTAAGGTATTGTACTGTGTGTTATTGCACAGTACTTGCTTTGATACCGTATTTATATTACAGTAGGTGTACTGTTATATGAAGTACAGCATTTGACTTGTCCCCGAGCTGCCTGTAAGGTACTGTCAGATTCACAGTAACCCCTTTACATTGTAATTTATAGGAAGTGATTACATGTAGATACTGATAAAAAAGGTCCGTCTGGCTCTAGGGCCTAGGGAATTTTTAAACTGCGTCCCAAATAGCACCCTATTCCCTATATAGTGTACTACTTTTGACCAGGGCTCATAGGGCTCTGGTCAAAAGTAGAGCAGTATGTAGGCCATAGGGTGCTATTTGGGACTTATGCACAGAGTTTGGTTGTGTTTGGTACTTGAGTCAGCTGTCTCTGTCTGGCTCAAGAGGGCTTGGTGAGCAATCCCATTTGTCATATTCTTATACACAGTCTCCAACTAGTACTTGTTAACAGTTCTGATCAGCCCTTTCTAATAGGTCAAACTGTATAACCATGAGCAACGTTTGTTTTGGTTGATACGGATGACTCAATTGTTTCTGTCTGGCTCGAGAGCCGTCTGGTGAATTATCCACCTGTAATGTTCCAAAACGATGTTCTCTCCAACAAGAACTGTTGAATGGTACTGAAAAACCTTCTCTAACAGGTCAGCATTTGGGCACAGCTCGGTTGTTTGTTCCCTGATAGTGTTCTTGTTATTTATTCCAGTTCTAGTAGAAGTCTTGTTATTTATTCCAGTGACAGTAGAAATTATGAGTCACTCCAATGAGTAATGTCGTTTGAATGATTCTACGAACAGAATGGGAGAGGAGCTTCAGCTAACAGCTCAACAGCTGGGTTCCACCTGGAACATGAACTCTTGACCTCGGCTTCCGCGCTGGGCTATAACAGGGCTATAACAGAAAACACATGTTGTGTACGATTCAGTAGACATGACACTGGAAATGTTTTAAAATGGGGAATGTGTTTTCTTATTTGACAAGTTCAAGTAGTACACCTCCATCTGAGAATGTTTCCACCTAGGACCGAACTTCCATTTACAGCTTTCTTTCATTTATAATTCTCCAGAGTGATGAACGACACTTGGAAGAGTGGCAATGGGAGATTACTCGTTTGTGTGTATGCATTGATATGTAGGCTACGTGTACCTTTAAATTTTTTTATGTAGTTCTGTCTTTGAGCTGTTCTTGTCTATTGATGTTCTGTATTATGTCATTCTGTATTATGTTTCATGTTTTGTGTGGACCCCAGGAAGAGTAGCTGCTGCTTTTGCAACAGCTAATGGGGATCCTAATAAAATACCAAATACTTGGACCTTTTCTCTCTACCCCTGAATCTTAGAATGACAGGTGCCAATGTTTTTGTGCTGAATTGGACCCTTACCTCTCGTCTCTTTTCCTCTCCGTCACCCGCCCCCAGACAACTGGCAGTACTACCGCACGGTGTGTTCCGAGGGCTGGCTGGCCCACAACCGTTACTGCTATAAAGCCCTGGCAGAGGCTGAGGCAGGGACCTGGGAGGAATCCTCCACTGCCTGTAACTCCGTAGGGGCCAACCTCACCAGCCTACACTCTCTATCTGAGGTAGAGCTGCTGCTGGGCCTGCTGGCTAACGGTGAGTCTGGATCTGGGGTTCTATAGTCCAGTATGGATGTTAGTTACTTTATGTGGTGTATGGTGGTGTTCTATGTTCTGGGATAGTGTGGACATCATAAAGGATCATGGGAGGGTATTGTCTTTCCGGTAGTTGTTTTTGAAATGTTGACAAATCAACTAAGTATGTTGTGTATGTGTGTATATTTACGTATATGTGTGCACTGTAGTCTCAGGGTCTGGCTCAGAGGTGTGGATCGGCCTGATAAAGAAGCTATCGTCTTCAGCTGTAGAGTGGTCAGACGGCTCCCCAGTCGACCTCACTCTCTGGCACGAGCACCATCCTACCCATAGCAACAGTCAGCTCTGTGCCAAGACTGACGTAAAGGTACAGCCAACTGAATCCTTTTTACTGATGACTACAGTCTGTGGTTGGTTCATCGTCTTTATTTGAATTGAATATAGTAAAGGAACTCAACTGTGTGTGTGTGTGTGTGTGTGTGTGTGTGTGTGTGTGTGTGTGTGTGTGTGTGTGTGTGTGTGTGTGTGTGTGTGTGTTCGTCCTAGGAGGGGAACTGGCTGTTGGCACCATGCGATGAGAAGCTCCCTGCAGTGTGTAGGAGAGCAGAACTACTACCTCTACACACCAGTGGAGCATGGGACGAGGGCTGTCCTGAGGCACACACACACACACACACACACACACACACACACACACACACACACACACACACACACACACACACACACACACACACCCAGATGATCGGATAAGAAACCCTACAACTTATCATCGCTGCATATGTCCTAGCCCTGAGCGGAAGAATGCTATAGCTGCCATATCCATGGAAGGTGAAATTGAAATTCACCATAGCGCTCTTATCAATCTTAACTCAACTGTTTCCAGAAGAACTTATTTCATGGCACCATGCATTGTTGATTCCACACATCCTTTGTCAGACAGAGGTTCTGTGGAGTGGAAACTGCCGACGTTGGTCAGTGTGGTCAGAATAGTGGCCTTCTGCGTATCCAGACACGCTTTACCATTACAGTGAAAGATCCTGGTTGGGTTCAGATCCCGGGTTAGGGCTAGTCTGCTCTGCATTCAGTACAACGAGCTGATTCAGCAGCTAGATGACGTATTGTCTGACTGTCATGTGGTGTTGTGACCTCTGTTTACGAGGACATGAGCGGATTGACTCATAAGGGCTGTTTCATTGTTTCACCATGTCCTAAAACGAACAGGAAATAGCCCTGGAGGAGCAGTATCAATGGACACAAAAAAAAAATGGGACTTCACAGAATAAATACTTTTTTCAGGGACTGTATTGGGTTGTTTTCAGGCCATGTTGTATAATTCACACAATCACCCTAGCTGTGTTGATTAATAACGGCCTCAGTTGGAAAGGGATTTGACAACATACAGAGAGAATCTCCTTCATCGCGGAGGAAATAGTGCACATTCCTTCCTCACGCACGTGTCGGCAAGTGTTGGCTGCCGTTGGTCATCAAGTGTGTATGGGGAGGTGGGAGTGAAATGTAGGACACTTGTCAAAACACCGCTACTTCCTGTCCCTAAGACACTTCCCAAAAGTACCCCTCAAGCCCCCTCCAGTCCTAACAGATGGGCCCAGTCATAGCCCTAACCCTCCACTGCCCCGTTCCCCTAACCCCAATCCTCCACGTGTGTTTGCTTGTATTAGCCGCTGCCGTCTACTGCTAATTCCAAACTATGCGGCTCTTACTGCCAGAATGTTTGGAGTGTAACACAATCCAGTCAGCTTGGCCGGCTCTCCTGAGCTTGTTGCTATTCTTGTACACCGGCCCAGACTCTTTTCAGGTGTCTGTGTGGAGTAATGTGTGAGCCTGGCTCCCACCTCTAGTCTATATCCTCCAGGATATTCAGCGCATTGTCTTGGCTGTTCTCACTCTTGCATGGTGTCTGCAGTAGAAACATTCACGCATATAATGTTGATTTTTATTTTTATTCATTTAATCTAACTGAGATACAGATGTAGGATCTTAATTTGATCACTCGTTTTATCCTTTCAAATGTACCCGCACAGCAGGAAATGCAAACTTGTAGTGTATTTGAGGTTAAATAAGGTTTCTGAAGTTTGTAATTTCCACCTTAATTTCAGACTTTAATTGCCTTAACAAATAAATGGATAAACCCCTACAAACATTGTCTATTGATTATAATCCACATAATAATTCACATTTCCTGCTGCTGTGCAGGATTATTTTCCTACTGTAGCAAACTGGCTCAAATTAACATCCTACATCTGTATGTCTTCCCGGCAGGATTGGAAGCGGAAGGGCCACTCTTGCTACATGGTGACGAGCCATGAGCAGAGCTATGAAGACGCTGTCAAGGGTTACCACTGCAAGGCTCCTCTGGTCACAGTGGAAAACAGGTCTGATTTCTGACTCAGACTTCTCATCTTAATCATTTCTTACACACCTCAAATGGGAACTCGCATATTTCATAGTGACAAGAATACATTGTTATGAATGATTGTTGATTTCTCTCCGTGGCAGGTTTGAGCAGGCCTTTCTGAACAGCTTGGTAAATGAGATGGGAACCAACGGTAGTGTATATTACTGGACGGCCCTACAGGACCAGGGGAACCATGGAGAGTACAGCTGGCTGGGGGGACATAACGGATCCACCCTACCCCTGCTCTATACAAACTGGATCAGGCATCAGCCAGGTAGGGAAGGGAGATGTGGTGGTGTGGGCTGAGCAGAGAAACAAATCTGACCTTGGATCAGTGGACAGAGACAAACTTCAACCTACTCTATGTCAATCAACAATAGTCTCCCTGGTAAACACTACTGTTTTGTCGTAGTGGATCGAGGGATTTATGAGAACTATGATGTTCCCTCTATTCGCACTCCACTGTCAACAGTCTTCCCTCTCTTCCCCGCTGGCATGTTGTCTCGATCACACAGACCAGCTCCACTTAGACAACAATAGGGCTGAGACAGAACAGACAGAACAGACAGACAGACAGACAGACAGACATAGTTGTGGGTTAGTTTATCCCCAGGTGGATGTGTCGGCTGTCTACTGTCCTTCATTCACCCCCCTTCACTTCACTTCACTTCACACCGCGGCCAAGTCCCAAATGGCACCCTATTCCCTATGTAGTGCTCTACTTTAGTAGTGCACTATGAAGGGAATAGCCGAATAGAGTGCCGTTTGGGATGCTGCCTATGATTAATGAGTTGAAGTGTAATTTAGGTTTGACAATCTCAGCTTCCTTCAGTCAGTGTGAGAGCATCATTAATCATGCTGTTGCTATGGTGAAATGGC
>NC_052346.1:9159714-9244499 GCF_016432855.1 Salvelinus namaycush
CCCTTTAAGGGCGTCTGGGACGTTTTAGTGCAACAGAAACCCTGCGATTGTTCCCAGTAAATTCACCATGCAACATACGATGTGCTACAAAACTGCTCAGAGACTGGTGCAAAGATGAGAAGGCAGGAACAATATCCTGGATGTGGATGTTGTCTCTGTCAGACCTCATTTCCAGCTTAAAATATACATGTTATCTTCTGAGTGGGTGCAGTGTTTTAGGACCTTATGAACATTCACTAAACTTACAAGGTAGAGGTTTTGCTTATTTGAGGAAATTAACACATATTTTGTAGATTTTGACCAGTAAAGACATGTCTATTTCTGTTTTTTTATCAGTTGGTCTTTCATTCTAATAAGCAGTCTGACTGAACACACTCTCTTTCGGCGTTATTGATTGTGTCGCATGGAGGGTGGATAACGTTTGTGGTATTTTGGGGTTGTGTTAGCTCCTCAAACAGACCAGGGACTGAAAAGAGGAAAACAGAGGACAGATAGCGCAGATTGAAAAAAAAGTTCCTCCAGTTAGCCAAGCACAGACACATCAAAGTGAAGACTTTGTTTGGGAGGAACAATGGTTGCGGTCACACACGAGGGGTCTGAGTGTTGTTGCATGTTTGCTCCCCTGAATCCCTGCAGACAGTGAAATCACTGGGTTATTAAACCAGCAGATGCTACAGCTCTAGAAGAGAGAACAATATTATTCAGACTGTGCTGAATCCCAGCTAGGTGGTGTGTAACGAAACAAAGACAAAGAAGAATGAGGAGGAAAATACATGTAAGAGGACATCATCATTATCACCGGCAAATAAAGAATCCTGTTTTCACTTGGATTTGTTGTAAATCTTGCATATTAAAACTGTTGATTAAATCGTATTTCCTACAATGCAATTTGATAGTGTGAATGTATACTACTCCCTAGGTGACATGGGCACGTACAGTTGCAGCATTGCTCTTCAACGCATACAGGAGATACCCCATGACCGAAGATATCCACAATGACAATTCATGGATGAGCAATGAAATCGAACTGATGGAGGACATCAAATGTATTCTGTTTGTGACGGAGTTATATCTGTTTGGGAGCATATGGGAATGTCATTACTAAGTGATTTGCAGTGTTGACATTCTCATAACCTCTATGATGCTCCAGGCATTGAGGTCTAGGACCAACCCTCTCAGAGACACTTCAAAACCCCAACCAAGACCTGGGAGGATAATGTGAACCATAGAGGGAAATATATATATATATATATATATATATATATATATATATATATATATATATATATATATATATAAATGTATATAGAGAGAGAGGGAGATAACGAGAGAGAGAGAGGGAGATAACAAGAGAGAGAACGAGAGAGGGAGATAACGAGAGAGAGAAAGAGAGAGAGAGCTAGAGCGAGGGAGATAACAAGAGCGAGAGAGAGAGAGAGAGCAAGAGAGAGGGATAAAGTGAGAGAGAGAGAGAGTGAGAGAGCAAGAGAGAGGGAGATAACAAGAGAGTGAGAAACAGAGAGATACGGAGCAAGCGAGCTTAGCTCCACACCATTCAACATCTTTCTCTTTTTGCTCTCCACGTCAGTAGTACGTCCTAAAAGAGCGAGAGAGTACACTCCACACCATCACTGAAAATCTCTTATTTTAAACTTTTCTGGAAGTAACACCCCATGTATGTATGTCAATGCATTATTGTTATGAGACTAAAACTAAATGTTAGCCTTGTCAACATATTGTGTGATCCAGTGGAGGCTCCGCAGAGGAGGAAGGGGAGGACCATCCTCCTCAGTGAATCTCATAAAAATTGAATAGTGAAACATTTAATAAAATACTATACCAAATATGTTCATGTCACCAAATAATTATGCAAACACTCTGTAGGGTAGCACCATGGTGTAGCCGGAGGACAGCTAGCTTCCGTCCTCCTCTTGGTACATTGACTGCAATACAAAACCTAGGAGGCTCATGGTTCTCACCCCCTTCCATAGACTTACACAGTAATTATGACAACATCCGGAGGACATCCTCCAACCTATCAGAGCTCTTGCAGCATGAACTGACATGTTGTTCACCTAATAAAAGGATCAGAGAATGAATCTAGTAGTGAAAGCATAAGCTACAGCTAGCTAGCACTGCAGTGCATGTGGTGACAAGTTGACTCAAAGAGTGAGAAAGACAACAGTTTTGAAGAAATTAATTTCTTCAAAAAAAGGAGAAGCATGAGAGAGAGAGAGTTATATTTCATGATTTTTTTTCACTTATCTAGCAAATGGGGCTAGCTAGTTTAGCCTACTCAAACAGCTGGCTCAAAAAGAGGGATGATATGTTAGCTAGCTGGTTATGACTATCCAACACCGGAACTCTTCCAAGTCAAGGTAAGCTTTTGGTTTTACAAATGTATTGTCACAGGGGCCCGCTGGTGTAACTGCTAAACTGCAATACACTGTACGGCATGATTGTAGTGGGTTTACTAATACGTTAGTTCTATTAGCTATGCTGACTATGAAGTTACTTTAGCTAATATGGTGAAAACGGTGTAGGCTGTGTATAGCAGTTATGATATGAAGGTTTGACTTGGAAAAGTTTTTTTGCCTGGTCACAGACAGCTGATGTGTTGTCTGTGAGCAAACGGAAGCAAACGGAACGAAACGGGGATAAACATACCTGAATTTGTCCAATAGAAACGCTCGTTTGCGACTGCTGGACTAATGATTACACCCTACTGTAGATCAGCTAGATGCAGGTAAGAGTGTGCAAGGCGATGTTGAATGTGTCACTGTCTGTCCATGTGTCACTGTCTGTCACCTCAAATCTTTCTTTCAAAATGTGTGCACCTACGTTGTAAACTTCCATTCATAGGCTATTTTGTAGCAACCTCATGATGGGTAGAGGGAAAATTAGAGTATCATGTAGTAGCCTAAACCTATCGATGATACATTGAACTGGGTGAATGGAATATGAATGACAAGCATCCAATATGCTGTAATAGAAATAAGGCCATGCTCATAAAAAATAAAAGTTCTCCCTCATCTTAAACGGCACTGACCGCCACAGGTGTGATCATATAACAGTGCATACAGTACCTAACAATGTCCCTGCTATTTTAATTTGAAATGAATCCACCATTTCAAACCATTGAATTCTGGGTAGGGTGGTCGTGTACCGTAGCTTGAAGATTTTGGCTCCACCGGTTCTTCATTCGATAACCACTGATACTAAATAAACCATGTCAATGCTTTAATTACCGAAATCCACTGTGGAAAACAAATAACGCCATCCCCCCACAACTAGCTCGTTGTCACTCCACCCTGAAGAAATAGTTCCTTTGGAAGACAGACAGAAATCACTGGAGACGTCTGTCCACCTGAGTGTCCAGTCCACTCACTGAGGAGGAACTCAATAAGAGGACTGAGTGGATTGACAGATTGGTATCATCGGTGACTTGATCAGCTAGACCTAGCACGATAGACCCCTAATCATTGAAGTCTAGGTCCTGGTTAACAGGACCTACTATTGAATGGAAATGCCATTGATCTGGAAGGTCTGCTAATGTGAGCTCATTATTGAATTAATTAAGCCTTGGTTAGTTGAGACAAGAGAGAGAGAGAGGGGAGAAGAGAGCCAGAGAGAGAGAGAGAGAGAGAGAGAGAGAGAGAGAGAGATAATGGCTATGGTCATTAAAACAACATCTTCAGAGGAGGGTGGGATCACATGACATGACCTTTGGTTATACTTACAGGAGAGAAAGATGATGATCCACAACTGTTTCCTGTGACTTGTGGTTAATTAATGGTTATGAATGGGTTTTAGTCTCATAGTATAATGTCCCTGTCAGAATGGATATCCCAGCATTGGCTTTAAGATCGGATAGTAGGAACAAAATAATGGTCCTCTTTTTTATATTTGCAGATCAGTAAGGGAAAGAGGATAATATTTGTATGTCTAGTCAATGGCATGTACAGTACTAAGCGTTTACCTTGATTACCTTGGATCAACATTTATAGGTCCAACATGAAGTATTATTTTGTCATGTGATACATTTTGTTTGTACTGTTTAGAAATACCGCCATTGTATCATTTCCATTCTGTTTGAAAACCCCAGACAAATGCTCTCACCAGAACAGAAAGCCAAACGTAGCAGAGAGAAGAGCGAGAGACCAGTCATATCATATATCATCCTATAGCTTTAGGTGTGCGGCTCGTGCTGCACTTTGTTGCAGATGTGCCCGCGACAGTGCTGCTGTGAAGGATCAACCGGCTGTAAATGGCATTGAAACGGCGTTGACTACCCCCACAGGGGGCAGGGTTAAAGAGATAACCCCAGGTTCTAACCCGAACAGCGGTAGGGGCCGCCAACACCGCCGCCCTGCGCCGATGTCATGATTGGATACCCGTGACACAGCTCGCACCTCGGCCATCCCCAACACAATATGGGGCTTTAATTAACCTAATCTCCACAATCACCGCATCTCCAAGACCAAGGCCGAAAATGTATGAGTTTAATGACCTTCTTTCATTGGAGCAAAATTGGTTTTTCTAAAAGATTACGGGATTAAACTCCCTGTTTAAATCCTTAAAGTGCTCCAAACACCCCAAATATTCATTACGCATGACACAAAAGGAAGACAGGAGCCACTCATAATGACTTACCTTCTAATCGTTTCTAACCAGGAGCTCACCATCTTACAAGCCACTGGTCATCATACAAGGGCCTTTCTCTCTCATTATCACAGGGGACATTTACATGACATAAGACCCCGGAGACACAACAGGCTGGAAATGTATGCATCAATGAATAGGGATTGTTTTTGATCACCAATGTAGCGTCCCCGAGCTGGATTGGAAATCTCATCCCTGAGAGTTGAAAGGCAGCACTGTTGTCAATCGGCTTCAGCTACAATGAGGCTCCCTATCTTACTGATGCTAGGCTTAATCATTTCCTGATGTTAGTGGGTCTGATGTGCGTGAGGTCTGGCTCCCATAGATATTTTCGGACTGAATAATAAATCAATAGCTGAGGAACCATCCCACAGAGCAGACAGCTTGTGTTTTCCACCAGGGTCCTCTCATGGAAGAAATGTCCTTTAAAAGGTTCCCAGAGAAGATTTTAATTGAAGGTGATCGAGCGCACTTCTCACCATGTCCTTTTCCCACCCAGCAGGTGGTAGCTTGTTCTCTGACAGCGAGAGAGAAAGATTGTCTTACTGTGTGTGTGTGTGTGTGTGTGTGTGTGTGTGTGTGTGTGTGTGTGTGTGTGTGTGTGTGTGTGTGTGTGTGTGTGTGTGTGTGTGTGTGTGTGTGTGTGTGCGCGCACGTGCGTGCGTGCGTTCAATTCCACAAAATATTGTGTTGGATTTTAAAGGTCAGGACCAAGGGCAACAACCCACAATGAGATCTATGTGAATTCTTAGTATACTTAGTATACAGAATAGAATTCAACTCTAATTTTAGGATTAAATGTATCAAATTCATATTAGCACGACTGGAAATGTAATTCAAACCAATTTATGTCCTAATACTCATAATATTCCAGTCAAACACCCACAGGAACAAACCCATTTCAAAATAATACAAAATAAATTATGTTTATTAATAGTAGATGCCATATAGCAGACTCTTTTATCCAAAGCAACTTCCAGTCATATGTTTAACATATGGATGTTCGCCAGAATTGAACTCACTACCCTGGCATTACAAACACCATGCTCAACCAACTGAGCTACAGAGGACCAACTAAAAACATAAGTAATAGAAGAGATACTGTACAATCTACACACCCCATTTTGGGAGTAGGCGTCGTGTGGTAGCAATGATAGCAACTGGCAGCGTGATTATGTGGCGATCGACTGTTCAGGATTAAAGATAGTATTTATGACGTTCCAGTACTCACACAGTCACATAGGACTGATATATAGCTAACACGTTAGAGGCCGACGAGGGGAAACCTCTAGTTGGTCCTCACACCGAAGGGTTAGGTGTTCTTTCCTATATTAGAAACTATGGCTCGTTCTACCATCATGTTTAAATAGCTCCTGATGACCCCAATAACACCTTGTGTGTGTTTATGTGTGGGAGGCTTTACAAACTCAGACAGTGAGCCACCCCCTTAAACCGGTTAAATGTAACTAAGTGTAATCGGAAATGTAATCTACGTAATCCCCAAAAGTAATTATTTATCATGAGAAGGCCATAAACAATAACTAGTAATGCTGCATACTCCAAGAAAGGCTATATTCTCACCTTTCTAGTCATTTTTTAAAATACATTTCTGAGGTGTAGGCACTTTTGAGGACACAAGCTCAAGTGCACAGTACAAATATGTAAAAAATTATGAAATATGAAATATTTCATATAATGTGTTTCCTATTCAACAAAACAGTGTGAATATGGCTTGAAATGACTTATATACCTTCTAAATATAGTATAATCAAATTATAAAATGACTGACTATAACATTTCACTTTCCTTATAACTGTAAAATGCCTATTTGTATGTTTAATTGTGCCTATATTCCAAAGGTCTCTCTTGATCAAAATGTCTGCCCCCATTGGCTTCCTGAACTCATTAGGAACTCCCCTTTTATTCCATATTAATCTTGTCCATGACAAACAGAAAGTGTTTTTTTGTTTAAAATCTATTCATTATTTTAGATTAATCTATAAAAATCTACCTCTGAATGAGGTACCGTGATGCGCTACGATGTAAGGTTTGCAGGCATGTGCTTTATCCGAGGCTGTGACCTACTGTAGGGTTCAGCCAGGAGTTGATGGACAGTCTAAAGAGCTAATTAAATGGTAGGAGGGACATCCCAGCTTCAAGTGGTTTCAGATTTCCCATCCTACATCACACAGGCTCAGAAAATATACTGTCTCCGTGGGAACCAGGGCTATCGCTCAATGCAAAACATTTTGATCTACGGTGTCCACAGAACGATTTATAAGTAAAAAATTGGTCGGAACCGGTACCAGAAGCACGAAGGTCCTCTAAACAGGGGACTTTATATCTAAGATGATTTAATATCCAGTAGCACTAGGGGGTCTGAATACCTAAACTGACCTTGTAGTCCCTGTGTGGGGCCAGAGGGGTTAGGCTACGAAACCCATTAAGTCCTTAAATATGACCCTTCAATCACCCTTACAGTGCATTCGGAAAGTATTCAGACCCCATGCCTTTTTCAACATTTTGTTTTACGTTGCAGCCTTATTTTGAAATTCATTCAATTGTTATTTTTCCTCACCAATCTACACACAATACCCCACAATGACAACGCAAAAGCAGGTTTTTTGACATTTTTGCATATGTAAAAAAAAAAACAACAGAAATATAACATTTACATCAGTATTCAAATCAAAATCAAATCAAATTTTATTTGTCACATTCGCCGAATACAACCGACCTTACAGTGAAATGCTTACTTTCAAGCCCTTAACCAACAATGCAATTTTAAGAAAAGTAAGAGATAAGGATAATAAATAATTCAAGAGCAGCAGTAAATAACAATAGCGGGGCTATATACGGGGGGGTACCAGTACAGAGTCAATGTGGGCACCGGTGTCGAGGTAATATGTACATGTAGGTAGAGTTATTAAAGTGACTATGCATGGATAATAACAGAGAGTAGCAGCAGCGTAGAAGGGGGTGGGGGGCAATGCAAATAGTCTGGGTAGCCATTTGATTAGCTGTTCAGGAGTCTTATGGCTTGGGGGTAGAAGCTGTTTAGAAGCCTTCTTGGACCTAGACTTGGCTGTCCGGTACCGCTTGCCGTGTGGTAGCAGAGAGAACAGTCTGACTAGGGTGGCTGGAGTCTTTGACAATTTTTAGGGCCTTCCTCTGAGTACTTTACTCAGTACTTTGTTGAAGAACCTTTGACAGCAATTACAGCCTAGAGTCTTCTTGGGTATGACGCTACAAGCTTGACACACCTGTATTTGTGGAGTTTCTCTCATTCTTCTCTGCAGATCTTCTCAAGCTCTGTTGGGTTTGACAGCTATTTTCAGGTCTCTCCAGAGATGTTCCATCTGGTTCAAGTCCGGGATCTGGCCAGGCCACTCAGAAACTTGTCCCGAAGCCACTCCTGCATTGTCTTGGCTGTGTGCTTAGGGTCGTCGTCCTGTTGGAAGGTGAACCTTTGCCCCAGTCTGAGGTCCTGAGCGCCCTGGAGCAAGTTTTCATCAAGGATCTCTCTGTACTTTGCTCCGTTCATCTTTCCCTCGATCCTGACTAGTCTCCCAGTCTCTGCCACTGAAGAACATCCCCACAGCATGACACTGCCACCACCATGCTTCACAGTAGGGATGGTGCCAGGTTTCCTCTAGACGTGACGCTTGGCATTCAGGCCAAATAATTCAATGTTGGTTTTATCAGACCAGAGAATCTTGTTTCTCATGGTCTGAGAGTCCTTTAGGTGCCTTTTGGCAAACTCCAAGTGAGCTGTCATGTGCCTTTTACTGAGGACTGGCTTCCGTCTGGCCACTTTAACATAAAGGCCCGATTGGTGGAGTGCTGCAGTGATGGTTGTCCTTCTGGAAGGTTCTCCCATCTCCACAGAGGAACTCTGGAGTTCTGTCAGAGTGACCATCGGGTTCTTGGTCACATCCCTGACCAAGGCCTTTCTGCCCCGATTGATCAGTTTGGCCGGGCGGCCAGCTCTAGGAAGAGTCTTGGTGGTTCCAAACTTCTTCCATTTACGAACAATGGAGGCCACTGTGTTCTTGGGGACCTTCAATACTGCAGAATGGTTTTGGTACCCTACCCCAGATTTGTGCCTCAACACAATCCTGTCTTCAATCAATCAATCAAATGTATTTTGAAGCCCTTTTTACATCAGCCGATGTCACAAAGTGCTGTACAGAAACCCAGCCTAAAACCCCAAACAGCAAACAATGCAGATGTAGAAGCACGTTACAGCCTTAGTCTTGGAGCTCTGTGGACAATTCCTTTGACCTCATAGCTTGGTTTTTGCTCTGACATGCACTGTCAACTGTGGGGCCTTATATAGACAGATGTGTGCCTTTTCAAATCATATCCAATCAAATGAATTTACCGCAGGTGGACTCCAATCAAGATGTAACATCTCAAGGATGATCAATGGAAACAGGATGCACCTTAGCTCAATTTCAAGTTTCATAGCAAAGGGTCTGAATACTTACGTAAATAAGTTATTTCTGATTTTCACTTTGTCATTATGGGGTATTGTGTGTAGATTGATGAATAATTGTTTTATTTAATCAATTTTAGAATAAGGCTGTAACGTAACAAAATGTGGAAAAAGTCAAGTCACCAATCTTTCTGGTGAGTGCTGTGTCTTTACATGATCTATACTCTAGGGAAGACGGTCCAATTTGCAAAACAAAATAGATAGGCAATCTCTCAGAGGTCAAGCCACGTCATACTTTCCCACATACGCGGCCCAGCAACTAAAATGTGTTCATCACAACCCCTCATTGTGTGAATGTATGAATACATCTAGGTCCCACGTGGATCTGAGAGAAACACTGGGTATGGCAACATTGGGTATGGAGCCGATATGATAAGACAGAGTGGCTGGGGGTGTGGGGTGGTGAATCTGTGCGTGTTTGGGGAGGTAGAGAAGGTCCTGGGAGGTCCTGGGGGGCCTCTTCCTCTCTCAATGCCCAGAAATGAAGAGGGAGCCTGGGGAGTTTTATCTCCCAACCCCTGGCGCTGTGCTGGAGATGCCAGGTGCGCTGCTCTGCATTCAAAGAGACCCAGTAGATACAAAGGTGACATTTTAGCATTGAAAAGGCGGGTGGGGGGGGGGGGGGGGGGGGCAGAAGAGATGGGGGGAGGAGGAGGTGAGCAAGGCTGAATGGAGGGGCCGGATGCCCGTACTCACAGGGGAACTGGGGATACGAACCCTCCCCTTTACAAACGACAGCTCAGCCCCGGCTTCCTTAAAGGTGAGTAGCAATATAATTAGAAAGATAAACCCGATGAACGCGGGGATCCTGAGATAAGCGCTAATGAGAAGGAGATGGAGGAGGCAGGATAGAGAGGGGGGAGGGAAGGAGGGAGATTGGGTGAGAAAGAAAGGTATAGACAGAGAGAGATGAAGGGAGGGAGAGAGAGGGATGGATAGAGGGAAATAGAGAGAGTGAGAGAGAAAGAGAGACTGTGAGAAAGAGAAAGAAAGAGAGATAATGAGAGAGAGAGAGAGAGAGAGAGAAAGAGAGGAAAAGAGGGAGGGAGGATGGGATGGAGGGAGGGAGGGAGGGAGGGAGGCAGACAGCCCAAAGGGTTATTAGTGTGAGATGACACTCTGGAGGAGGCCAGGGCCACCAATCTGATCTCTCTTCCCTCCCGCTGGTAGAGACTCCTTTATTTCCATCTGGGTACAACATCCACACACTGTGAGGTGTCACTGATTATCTATATCACCCCTTAGAAAGGCCATCAGACGCCACCTCACTGCTCCCATGCCTCACACTGGACCCCCTAGCCCTTACTACCCATGGTGACGTCATCAAAGAGGGACAAAAGATAATCGGTTCTTCAGAGGAACAATATTTAATACCGAACCAGTAATTGTATCGATAAGAACGGCCAAACTGGTTGAGCTACCAAAAATAAGATGATCAATCAATGTTGGAGTCTCCGGTCACCTGTTTTAGCTTGTGCATTAATCCAATCACATTATAAGAGAATATAATGGATTTGTGCACTCTAACAGAAAATGGCTTTGAAACCACATACAATTAGCAAAAGAGTTGGGGAATCATAGCCATATCAACATAATGGGAAATAGCCCAAGGATTTGAAATGAGTTAGAGAAGGAAGTAGTAAAATTGTATGGAAGTTTTTCGACTTTAATTTATTATATTAGGATAGACCATTCATCAAAAAAATTGAAGTGAACATTTTTGTATTGATTTTAATTTGTTGTTTAAGCCTTTGCTTCATTTCCCTCAAACTACTGTATTTTCTCTCTCAGTTCTCCTCTTGTAGAAAGCATTGGAGTCAATAATGACCAGGTTAACCACTAATATGGGATATGTTATGCCATTATGGGATACATCATAACACATTTTGTTTGAATTTAAAGTTATGAGTCTTTCACATTAAAATTGTGCTGGTGCATTTTAAATACGGTCTCAATCTTTTCACCTAGTAGACACAAAAATAGAGTAGAGGTAGCATTCATTTACAGTACAGTAGTCTCTCTCTCTCTCTCTCTCTCTCTCTCTCTCTCTCTCTCTCTCTCTCTCTCTCTCAAAAACCCATTCAAAATCCCATAATTTCATAGCACAACAGAGAAAGAGGTCAAATATGGAAAACCAAATTCCATTATTAAACATGGTGCCTCTTATAATTACAAGAAAGCTTCTCCCACCGTCTATAGCCCCATATCCTAATACTCCAAAAGTGTCGACTCAGCCCCTACTAATTCCTCATTCCTAATGCCGCCATAACGATGAATCTTTGGGCCCTGTATACAGACAGATCTACTTCTTTCCCCAGGCTTGATCTCACAATGCATAATCTCTTCATACTCCTGCGCCCGTCAGCGTGTGACCTCCACAGGCCAGCGCTCACCGAATGACAGGGCGCTCATCTCCGCCTTGCCATGCTGTGTTAAATTCATGAACACACCACACACACACTCACACACACATCTCCGGTGTAATGCTTGCACTTTGACACCCCCCAATTGCAAGCCCGCAACACAAAAATACATCTCAAACAGAGGTTGTCTTGTGTAGTTTTCTGTAGGGGTGAAAGAGGAAGAAGGGCAAAACACCCGCATCTTTCGGTTGAGGTGTGTCGAGTGTGTCGTTGGCTTTGATGATTTGTACGGAGTTGGAAAGAGACCCAAACACATCAAGAGTTGTTTGATTCTGGATAGCAAAACAAACAAGTCAGTGTTTCGTTTTTTTTGCGTTTCTCTCTAACTTGGGTCGGGCGTGCTATGTTCACTAGAGTATCCAGTGAGGCACGTTTGCCCTTTCAAAAGCAGTGAGAGCGAGTTCTACTTCAATTCGCTTCAAACAGAAAGGGCTCCCACCTGAAAACGCTACTGGACTCACTTAAGGGAAGAAAGGAGGGATAAAGGGAAAGAGAAAGAAAACAGTTGAGAAGCCCTCTGTCACGAGCAGGAGAGAATTTAGCTTGCAAATCATCACCCTGATGCTGCAGACAGTCTCTCTCCCCCTCTCCCTTTGTTTCTTTCTTTCTCTCTCTCTCTCTCTCTCTTTCTCTCTCTCTCTCTCTCTCTCTCTCTCTCTCTCTCTCTCTCACTTCCCTTCTCTCTCTTTTTCACCCTCTCTCTCTTCCTCAAACCTCCCTCTCCCTTTCTCTCTTTCTCGCTCTCTCTCTTTCTATCTCCTGCTCTCACTCTCTCTCTTTCTTTCTCTTTCTCTAAGCCAGCTGGAAAGGCTGTTTCAGCCCTGTTTCTGTTACGGGGGTTATCTGACCTCACCATCGCCACTAATCCGGCTTAGTTCACTTAATGATGCCACTTGTGGTGCCCCAAATGCCGCCGAGAAGTCTATAAACTGCTTCCATTAAAATGCAAATCCAACGGGCGGGGAGAAAAGCCAAGTGACACAAAAGTGGGAGAATTCGGCCATAGAGCCCCACCGCGTCAGGCTAGCCCCGGCGCGCACGCTGCAAATACTCCTATAATAACTGATACACTGATTATCATTCTGCCGGCACATTTCTGATAAAATAGACTCCGTCTGCCAGCTTGAGAACACAACGAAAAAGAGACAAATAAGAGAAAGAAAATCCCAACCTATTTCATCTTGGAGGGGACTCATACATTTTTTTGTTGTTGTCAGGAAATGAACAAATGGTTATCAATGTAACGAGGGAAATCTCCTATCTATAGGGTCCCAGGTTTTTCTTGCTGATATTATTTGCTCCATATAACACAGGAAATGAATTTTCTGTACGGCGATGGCTCCTCACCTTCCCTTACACATTTCTACTTCCCCGTTTTATCTGGATGTCCCTTACAGAGAGGATTCTTTTTCTCTCTCTCTCTTTGATTCAGAGTAGCTGTCCCGAACAATAACATGCCTTCCACATAAAGACAGCCCTGCGGTGCAATGCACTAGTTTCAATTGACAGAATTATGTGTTGGAGGGTTACAGGAAGAATTCCTCTAGTTTTTGAGCTGGGATTAGGTATAATACAATCTTCCTGTGTGTGTGTGTGTGTGTGTGTGTGTGTGTGTGTGTGTGTGTGTGTGTGTGTGTGTGTGTGTGTGTGTGGGGGTGGTGGTAGTTTTAACAGGTTCCATATGTATTGTAGACAACACATACTCTTAAATCAACTTCAGCATTTGCATGTAACAACAGGATATTACACAGTAACTGTACGGCCAAAGAAAGTATTCACTGGTAAATAGCCCCAGTCTTTGACACCAGAGATATACACCTTTATGATGATTACCTACTATAGCCTACAATTGTTTCTTGAGCACAAACACATGCGTATCATTGAAATGGCCTCACAGCCATATCATGTTTTATAACAAAAAAATGAAACATCAAACACTTCTGTTGGTTCGATCTGTTTATGTCACGACTTCCACCGAAGTCGTTTCCTCTCCTTGCTTGGTGGTCGGCGTCACCGGTCTTCTAGCCATCGTCGATCCACTTATTATTTTCCATTTGTTTTGTCTTGTTTTCTTACACACCTGGTTTCCATTTCCCCCATTAAGTGTTGTGTATTTAACCCTCTGTTCCCCCCATGTCCTTGTGTGGAATTGTTTGTTTGTAAGTGCTTGTGCACTATGTTACTGGTGCGCGTCGGGTTTTGAACCCATGTAGGTTATTTTTGTATTGCCGTTGGTTTTGTAATTAAACTGCTCCGGCTATTACCTATTTCTGCTCTCCTGCGTCTGACTTCACTGCCACCAGTTCCGCAACCGTTACAGTTTATAATATCTTAGACCATTGTCCATTATTCAATGAAAGAAATGAAAATAAAATGTCACGTACTTTTTTCTTCGTTTTTTGAAGAGAAAAAAAACCAAGGCAGCAGAAGTTAATTTTGTCATGCTTCATAATTATTGAAGTCTTGAATTCATTAATTCATGGCTCATTCTCTTTGGGCTTTTGTTTCACAGCTATACAGATATATTTGTCACAGCAACGCTAAAAGTAAAAGTAATTTGACTGATTTCTCACTTTAAAACGCACTGTCCAATGTTGTCAATCTATGAAACTGAAATCCCTGTGCATGAGTATTTTTCAAAGAAAAAATGCAACATATGTTTATATATAATTTCTGTCCACTGTTTCAGATAAACTCATTTAAATAATTGTAAATTATTTAAATACATTTCTGACCTGATTCTGGTGCTTGTTTTAGCGCGTGGGAAGTTAAGCCTCTCTGGACTCTCTATCTATCACATTAGGTCAGAGTGCAGGGTGAGAGTCGTTGTGGGCCCCTGTGGGCCCCTGGCTGCTGGGTCACTGGCCGAAAGACCCAGACATAGGCTCTCACCACGGGGGAACGTTCTGCTTTACGCCCGGCGGCCACGCTTAGCACGCGGCGCCTCTTAGAGGAAAATTGTGGAGAGCTTCATCGATAATCGACAATACACGGACGCTATTTTGAAAAACTGATTTATGTTGTTCATGCTTGACATAAACCTAAAAGTCAGTGTTTTTGAAGGTGAAGTCGTCAACAATGTTTTGGATGGATAGCCTGCCACACTGCCTCTGTGACAGTTAGTTGTGTTTACAGTATGAGAAGATGAGAGGCTTTATTGAGTTTTGTGTAATCTAAAGGTATGTAAAGTTTGTTATATTCATAAGTATTCTACATTGGGTCAAATAAATACATTTTGAGGGCAAGTGTGAAATAGGCTACATTATAAATGTAATTCCCAATATGAGCATTCTTGGCAAGAGATTTGCACCATTTCCTAATGTTACAGATAAATGAAGACATATTCCCAAAGATGTGCCAGAATATATAATCACTCATTCTTGTGGCCCGATAAATGCCACTAAACAACATTCTCCAAATGAAACATCTCTTTCTATAAGAAAATGGCTGACAAACCGTACACTACTCACAGTCAACGCAACAAAAAAATCACGAAGAACACAAAATAATTACTTCTCCATCTTATATGTGTTGTTTTGTGTGAATTCAGAAACAAATTTAGCTGAAAATGGTACTTGCCATTGGTATACACATGTACGTGCAGGTTACCACTGAACAAAAGACGAGCGCTGGACCTGAAACAGCTGTAGAGCAGAATCAGAGTCCGAGTGTCTTATGACAGTGATACTAAATACTGAAGTGTATAAACTCCTGAGCTAGGCCCTGTAAATCATTCATGTCAGCGAGGGCTGTCGGCAGACATTAAGACCACACACGTTGACAAAAAGGTACCAAAGGTCAAATGGCAAATCCTCTCTCTTTCAAACCCACATCAGGAGTCTGGAACGCTGTAATCCAGGTAAATTACTGCTGCATTGTTATTCTGTTCTCAATTTGTCTGATTGGACTTACTAACGAAGTATTAATCCTTTGAATCATTCAACCCTCTATTTGAAACATAGTCAATTTTCATTTTTCCATATTCATTAAACCTTCGTTTGTCCAATTGCCATGTAATTGGCCCTTATACCTATGTAATAATACTATATCTCTGTATTTACTCTAGTAACAACATTGCATTTGTATGTTGGTACTTAGACATTTAGTAACTTTCTGTACAAATACATTAGTGTGTTACTACACAAGTATAAACGCAAGTAAACTTTTCCATCTGCGGTCATGATGCTAAAATGAGGACAAAACCCGGAGAGAATCAGGATATAAATGGCATTGGGTCAAATATGTAAACACAAATAGAGTCCACTCAAATAGAGATCCCTTTTCAAATAGAGTCCACTCAAATAGAGATCCCTTTTCAAATAGAGATCCCTTTTCAAATAGAGTCCACTCAAATAGAGCTACCTTTTCAAAAAGAGATCCCTTTTCAAATAGAGATCCCTTTTCAAAAAGAGTCCACTCAAATAGAGATCCCTTTTCAAAAGAGATCCCTTTTCAAATAGAGATACTGCTACTTTATGTTGTTGATCAGATAGATGAAACCTCACAACTTTGTCTTGAACTAAGTTCAATCAAAATCATAAACCTTTACAAGATAAAATATGAAATAGGCGTTGCATGATCTTTGCAGATATAGAGACTGGGCTATACGTCCCTCTGGTTCAAGACATTGTATGTGAGAGCTGAGGCGTCTAGTGTAGGGGAAAGAAGACGAGATGACTAGAGGAGAAGACTAAAGAGAGGGAGAGCATCTGCTGGTGGTCATGGTGAATTCTAGCCTTCCTCAGGCCCCCCTGCTCTTTGAAAATGCACCGGGGGGGAAAGAGACTTGGCAATGTGCCACCATTCCCCGTCTCATTTTCATCTGCTACATTCATCATATCTTTGTGTCATCCCTCTCTCTCCCCTTTTTCACCGCCCTTGTTGCCAACCCCGGGGTCTCAAAGGGGTCTGACTCGACTCAGGAAGTATATAAAAGGGAATCAGCCGGACCACACTGGATAAAGGGTGTTTGATCCCAGGGTCTAAACAACCCCTTTGGATGGCGCTCACTCTCTATTGGTTGGTTGACATCACATCTTTCCCATCTGCCCCGGTGGCAGGGAGAGTCTGTACCTCTGTGTGGTCCAGACAGGAGAGGAAGACCCCCCCCCCCCACCCCTTTAACCTCTGTTTCCAACCTCTCGATGGTCTAAACTCTTAGATCCCATGACCCTCCTCCCGATACGATCTTCTCTTGCACATGCTCGAACAGTGTGTGTGAACGGTTGTCTTTGAATGCTCTCAGGAACTGAGGGACCTGAAACAGGGAGCAAAGCAGATTAACTTGAAGACAACTTCGTGCCAAAAGAGAATAGTTATTATGGCCAGCTAATGGCTTTCCAGCACTGTTGTTTTTGTCTATATTAACACATATACAATTAAAAATAAATAAACATTAAAGGTAGAATATTTATGGATGAACGATGAATGATCTTACGAAGTATTTCAAGAAAATGTCGGGAAACCAACCAAGAGGTTTGATAGAAGGTATCAGTTAAAGCACATTGGACCAGGTTTATCATATATCCTTATGTTGATTCAACCCACTGTTATAAGTGGTTTGGCTAAGAATTCTGGGAAAAGAGGAATCGTCGGTTGGTTTCTAAATCAAACAGGGCTCCATCATCTCCCTGTCACGGCCCGCTCTGTTTCCAGGCTGGTGCTGGGGACGGGGCCTCCTAAAGGGCACCAGGAGCCAGAGAAGACAAAGGCAGGGTGTTTGCATGTTAAAGGAGACGTTAGAGGGGATGAAGGTGTCTCGCCTAAAGGAGCGGGTCAATATCTCTGAGGCACCCTGGTTAGGGGCGATAAGGCCAACACAAGCCAAGGCGTCCGACAGTGGAAGATGCATCTGGGATTAATTCGGCATTGTGCCCCGCCCAGCCCCGCCCAACAACACCTTGGGTCTATGGCGTGGGGAAGCAGCCTGCCAGTCTCCCCAGTCATTGTTTAGGAAAGTCGGTAACCCTTACCTTTCAACTGTCACCCCCTGAGACACACCGCTGTTCCAAACTGTCACCAACGTTTTAGAGTCCCAAAGACAACATGTCCACACAACTCGGCCACAAAGACGTCAACAGTCACATCTTACACACAATATTCTGCTTTTCTTTGTGCTGTTGGTTAGAGGGACTTTCTTGACTCCAGGGTCAATGTCTGTGGGTATGATATGTCAGTACAGCACAGTAGTAGCATTGTCAAAGCTGATAATACCGTGGTTAGAAGATGTCTATGTGGTAGACTAGAAATAGGCAAAACAAGGTGGGAAAGGTCAAAGAGCAATAAGACATGTCATTGGATACACAAAATAGTGTGACTTTCTTGACACCGGGGTCAGTGTCTATAGTTATAATAGCTGTTGGGAAATGCTGGCATCATAGTTGATTGTGAAGGCTTACTATCACAATTTAAAGACCTGGTCATGAACTAGAATATAAATAGGAAAAACACTTAGACATCCATGTCATTGGATGCAGAACATACCAATATAATTGTAGCCCTTTCCTGCTGTCAAATTACCTACTGGACTTATGGTTGGAATATAATTCATATTTTTCATAATTAATAAATATTATGTTTTAAATCATTCGGAAAATCTGGTGTTTCTATGTCAAACAGTTTTGTTATATTTCAGTCTTCTGTGATGTATATAAAGTGTAATATTGGGATGCAAACTCAAAATGTAATACATTTCAACTCTATATCTGACATGGTACAGGTGTCTTCTTTAATTAAGCCTATAACCATGTGTGTGAGGTGTAAACTTTTGTTTCACAGTAGACTTGTTTAAGACGACCAAGAAACACTCTACGTGACTCTGATTTAGCCCACTGCAGTAATTAACCTTCTGAAACGTAATGTTTGGTCTAAAGCGAAAGTAAATAGAACATAGGGTTATTACAATTATCTCATTAAAATATATGACAGCACATATTCAATAAAACAATGAATAACGATATCAGAGAAAAAAGATAATAAAGTTTGATTGGCATGTTACAATTTCTAAATATCTTTGCAAGAAAAATGCTAATGTTATGCAGTTGTCTAATAAGGTGAATTGTGACTTTCCCTCATTACCCAAGGCTATGGTTTCATGTGTTGGAGGAGAAGCCAACATATTATTATGATATTCGACTGAATCACTGCTTCTCAGGAAGAAAGTATGCCGTATGTGTTTTCATCATTTCCAAGTGTCATTTGAGCCTCAGTTTTTCCTCAGAAACATGTTATCCATATTAGCTCTGAGCATCACAGACTAGATGAGATCGTGTGAGAGAAAATTAAATCCTCTAAATCTTCTCTACAACTTCTCCTGAATGCACTGTCTAAGTATGGTTTCACATTCCCTTTTCTCCCCCCCCCCCCTCTCTCTCTCTCTCTCTCTCTCTCTCTCTCTCTCTCTCTCTCTCTCTCTCTCTCTCTCTCTCTCCCTCTGTCTGTTTAACATTTTCTTCAGAGGCCTCATTCCTTCTTCTTTTGTGTGTGTTGTAGTCCTCTATTGGCCTTGTTTTGTCCCAGTGAGTCTTCAGTTAGTCTTTTAATGTGTCGGGGCATGCCCATCCTAAGCTGGGGCCGTGGTGGCAGAACAGGGCAGATGGTTGCCAGGGAGGCTCAGTGCCTCGCGGCCACGCTTCGCCCGCGGACAATGGCAGATCTGGGGCCACGCCGTGGCACCAAGCCGCGCCGCAATAATGCCGGCGCCGCTGAGGGTTGCGACCTGGAAACGGGGACGACTGTGATAACAGCTTGGCGGAGCGGCGGTAGGCAGCGGCGGGGTGGATATCTCGCCGTCCGTGTCAATGTCGCCATGTCGAATCCCGTGAATGTCACTGTCCTTCCGGCACCTCTCACCCTGTTCACCCGCAATCTAAGACTCCCATCTGATGGAAACAGCTTTGTACTTTGATCGGTGCTGAAATCTGAAATCACGGAGGATTTCCCTGATTTATTGCATGGTTCTAATTTTAGCTGTTTCAAATGTCTTGGGAATGTAAGCATTCTGGATTTTATAAAGACACCCTTTTCATGTATAAAAATCAAGGACATTTGATGAGTAGTCTTCACCATACTTTTACTTCAAATCTGCCTGTTCTCGAAATCAATTTATATTTGGATTTAGCCCAAGGAGGTTCTCATGTCATAACCTCAGTGGCATGTCGACTTATGTAGTTATGTAGCATTATTGGCACTCTATGCAGTGTTTGAGAAAATATTCAAATCAAATGCGACATTTACCATTCACTGTATTCGAACACCACACACACACACACACACACACACATGCTCTCCGCAGCACAGTAACAGTGGGTAACATGAACAGACTGCAGGGTTGGCACCCACTCTTACAGAAATAATACAACTAATGGACCACTTTCAGAACTCCTGGGAAGAATATCAAATGATGTCAACCATGTCATAATCCTGCTCCTGGTTTTGCAGCAATAAATCACTCGTCTTCTTATTTTGGAGGGGAAACAATGTTGAAGTTATCTGAGGGTATTAGACGTCCTCAGAGTAAGGAAATTATTTTTGGAGAGACTGAAAAGCAGAGAAAAGGTCTGGTGTGGTCATGGACATGGTATTTTAGCATCCTAATGAAATGATCGTGAAGCTCTACATTAAAAGCGCCTTGTGTCTATTTCATGCAGGAATCCTCCGGGCCAACTCCCTGGATCCTGAGTCCAATAGCTCGCCTTGAAATAAAGGTCGCATGCAGCTAAAACGGAGTTGTTGACTTTTTTGACGTACGTCTTGAAGCATGTGTCAGGCTTTTCGGAGCTGCTATTAATACGTATTTAATTATCTGAAATGAAGAGGAAGGTTTTGAGGAAGACTGCGTTCAGGTCTCAGAGAAATAGATCATTCAAATATCTAAACGGTGTCAAGAGGCTCTCACTTCACTTCTGTAAGTCCAGGCTGTATATCCCCTTAAAGGCCACCCTCCATCACAAGTTGAGGACTTTAATAACATTAGGCTACAGCACTGCTTATGTTAAGCACTCAGGAGAGCTGACCGTTGAGACTGACCGTTGATGCTCCACAGTTGCTCAGCAGGGAAGCGGCCAGAGAGCTCTGTCATTAAATGAGGAACCTCCATGTCAGCTCAGAGGGGGGGTCACTCGAACCCTCTTTCCCCTCTTACCCCCCTGGCCATTCAGCCCTGTGACTGATGATGTCCCCCTCCTGTGGCAGCCGACAACAGAGCACAAGAGACCCCACAAAAGGCACTCTGGGTAAAACAAAACCTCTCTAATTGTGCCTTTGAACCGGTCGATGGACCAGCGGGCCGGTTGGCTGGTGGTCGGTCCCAGGAGTCGGCATGTCGAAAGGCTTCGGTTTGGGGTGCTGTTGTGTGGGGAGCGAAGGCAGGACGCGGCCCTATCCAAGGCCATGATAGATGGGGGACGCTTGTGGCCTGGTGTGGACACAGACACTCAGGCGATTTGTTCCCATTGTTGGGGTGGTATTGTGGGGCAGACCTGATGATGTGTGGGGTTAAATGGTGACATATGATGGTGCCATATAGGGGGAAACACAACCAGTCATTGAAGATTATATTAATAAATACAACACACATCTGAACAGCTGTGGCTTATTTTTATTTCCGGTATTATTAGAGTAGGGTGTCTCCATGAACAGGTATTATTATAGTAGGGCGTCTCCATGAAGAGGTATTATTATAGTAGGGTGTCTCCATGAACAGGTATTATTATAGTAGGGTGTCTCCATGAACAGTTATTATTATAGTAGGGTGTCTCCATGAACAGGTATTATTATAGTAGGGCGTCTCCATGAACAGGTATTATTATAGTAGGGTGTCTCCATGAACAGGTATTATTATAGTAGGGTGTCTCCATGAACAGGTATTATTATAGTAGGGTGTCTCCATGAACAGGTATTATTATAGTAGGGTGTCTCCATGAACAGGTATTATTATAGTAGGGTGTCTCCATGAACAGGTATTATTATAGTAGGGTGTCTCCATGAACAGGTATTATTATAGTAGGGCGTCTCCATGAAGAGGTATTATTATTATAGTAGGGTGTCTCCATGAACAGGTATTATTATAGTAGGGTGTCTCCATGAACAGGTATTATTATAGTAGGGCGTCTCCATGAAGAGGTATTATTATAGTAGGGTGTCTCCATGAACAGTTATTATTATAGTAGGGTGTCTCCATGAACAGGTATTATTATAGTAGGGTGTCTCCATGAACAGTTATTATTATAGTAGGGTGTCTCCATGAACAGGTATTATTATAGTAGAAAACTAGTGCAAATGCCACTAATACATCAGTGTTATATATGTATGAAAAATGTATTAGATTTCATATCTGGATTTAATATCTAACTTATTAAACCAGAAATACACAATTTCAATATTTTCATCAGGATCATGCTTTCCTGCCTTAGCTGTATTGAACTGTTGGATGATCAAACTAGAAGCAGCTTCAGAAAATAATCAAGTGGCCCTCAAAACACAGCAGGACAGAAAGCCACTAGTATTTCCTCAGTCCAGATTTAACCTACGACTCGCTTGGCACTGCGAGGAGGACTTGTTTCTCCTGCATGAAGTAATGTTTTCCAGTTCGCACAATCTTCTCCTTTTATATACAAAACATATTTTGTTTCATAGTGTCAGAAAATTGGTTATGATGATCCCAAAACGATTTTTGGTACAATTTTCACCATTACGGTGTCCATATTAGGACAGCCTTACATTAAAAATATGTGTTTTAAGTCAGGAGCTAATTGTGTTCTTTAATTGTGTTCTTTCCCCAGGGCTCTCCCTCAACCTTTTGCCATCCCGATTAGTTGTTGCTGTGAAAAGTGAACAGCCTTGCTGGTGTGAGTGCTATGGCGCTACAGTGTCAGACAGACAGAGACAGTGTGGCAGTCTGCTCCTCTACCGCGGGTCCCACACTGAGCGCTGCTGTGCTCTCTCAAACCACTAGAACGTGCTCTTCAACAGATTATCCACACAGTCCTCCCTCTCTCATCTCCCTCTCCTCGAGAGCAGCGCCTGGCCCAAGGCTCTGCTTCTAATTTTGAAAATAGGCAGAAAGAATGCAATTTATAACTGTGAAAGCTGTATCAAACCAACATAGACGGTACTCCCGAGGTTCTAGAGCCAGAGCCGGTATGGTATAAACATTCATAGACTGGGTCCATCCGGCCAGCACTGGACCCTATACCTCGATATCCCCAGCAGGACTAAAACCTTACTGCTGGATTCCCATAACACCGAGCTCTGGAAACAGAGAGGATGATGATGATGATGATGATGATAATGATGATGATGATGTACTATACAGAACAGCCATACACTGATTTAGAGAGAACATTTAGAAAAAAATATGATTATTATTAAAGACATATTATGATTGTTGAAGATAATGATATTTCTACAACATAGGGAAAACCACTGAAATAGTTTTACATAGTAATTGTATTTCTATGGGGAAAAAGAGTGGAATGACATCGTCAGACGTAAAAATCGGAGTCCCTTGAAAGAGAGGTTTTGTATTGCACTCATAATCTATTTCCCCCCACTTCACATGAGCTTGAAAGGAGCAGGAAGAGCAGATGACTTTGATTGACAGGCAGAAGGGGCTGTGGATGTATCAGTGTCTGGTTGGAGGGGAGGGAGGGGTAACTACCCTGACTGACAGGCAGGGGGCGGGACTCTCCACATCCAGATGGACAGAGGAAGAAACAGGACTGCTCTTGGCTCAACCTCCTTCTCTTCAGATGGCCATGTCCAATTAGAACCACTGAACTCGGACCTTTCTATTTTATACCCTAAATGACACAACTAGCTTTTCATCCATTGATGTGTTTTTTCTTTTCTTATGTAGTTCTTAGTTCAATATGCTGACATATAGGCTAGGTTTTACATTTAAGTATAACACAGTACGGAATATACCTACTGAATTAGAAACACTTATTCCTAACGTATAACAGAGATATTTAAAAAAACGAATGCGTCTATCTAATGTTCAGTTAAAATACCAACCCAAGCAATTCTTCTTTGTTCCACATGTCCATATGGTGAGGGTGCAGAAATGACCGGCACAGCCCCCTTTTAGCAGGGTCATACATGGAAATAATGGAGTGAGAAAAGGAATTAAAGGGATACGCAAGACTGCACCGGCGATTGAAAGTTGCAGATGAGGACCAGTCCGAGGCACCAACACCAACTGTTCTAGGACCCTATATCTTTGTGCTCCTCAAAAGGACCAATTTAGATTGATCCACTTAGATTCATTATCTGCGTTCAGCTAGCCAGATGTGATTAGGGGCCAGTCCCCAGGGGACAGAGGATAGGACACTGGGCCAGGGATGATATCCCCCCATGCTGACTGACTACCCTGGCATCCACCACATCCACCATCATAATCCCCCAGAGTCGAATGGGTCTGAGCCATAACTCAACACTACCTATAGGATTCACCCCAAAACCAGGAAGTAAGATGTGATATTATTTGCACCTATTTGCAAACATGTGGATGCTCATGAAAATGATTCAATTGGGTTCACAATGAGGGAATTGTTCGAAGCAGAGATGGGAAAACACTCACATTGTCTGTAAGCCAATAGCATAAAGGGGGCTGATTTTCTGTTATGGGAAATGTTGATGCCAGTGGAATTGATTATCTCCCTGTAGCACAAAGAAAGTAATTAGTCTTAATTAAAGGGGTTGTGTCATTTGAGGTTTCAGAACTACGTCTCAGACTAACGCAAGTGACTCGGCTGTACGCATTTTTGAATTATCTAATAAATTCATTAGCTCATTCATTCAACATCCCAAACATGATTAAATAATGCACGAGTGCTCAACATCCAAGAGAGAAAAGTACAACACTTCTGAAGGGACAACAATCAACAGCATTTACAAGACATTCATGACGACAGTCCTAATTGGCATATATGCATCACAGTAGAGAAGAATACATGATGTCATATGAAGGCATTGTGCTCATTTATCTATTGTCCACAAAGCACCAAATCTAATAACGCTAGCTTGGAATGAGAATGGTAAATACTGTGTGTGGCTGTGGGTTACTGAGGCATGGTACCCCCTAGACCCTGTGAGCTGGCGAACACACACACACACACACATAGTGTGTGGAGAGCCGAGATGGGGATTTGTTTTAATATGGGGCTCTGCATGTGAAGTGAAGCAGAAAGTGGATCCTGCGTCTCAGAGGCCCGGGGACTCGAGCCTGGAGTTATCTCTATTATTCGTTTATATCCTCCATATTGTTCAGGGGGGATGGATGGCTGCAAGATGCATGAGGGGCCTGGGGAGGTTGAAGGAAAGAGGGCATTATTAAACATGATCAAGGCTCAGGGTGCCAGGGGTCCACAATGAGAGAGTCTACAAACAACGTGGTAACTTACCGGAGAACTCAGGCTATGGTGCTTCTACAGAGTGGCATCGGGCTTCTGCAAGCTTGGAACTCACTTCATACACTTGATTTCACAACATTGCAGCGAGATAACTTGTTGTCCCACTTTGATGGTGTCACATCTGCCACACTCCCTCAGATGGTTTTTGATGAAGAGCTACAATATCAGGGATGAGAGATGAGATGGAAGCCCAGTGTGGTTGGACTGGCGAAGGACTAAGGGCCACCATACGAAATCCATTTTAGGACACCTTTCAGTCTTCAAACTTCACTGCATCTATTCTAGCCTGAAAGGGTGTCCTTTCTTAACACTGAAGGCATTAGTAATGCATTGTCTGCTGGAAAAGACTGATGTCCTAAAATGGACACCGTACATTTGTCTCTGCATGGCTTTATGCCTTCCTCTGGAAGGTGCCAAAACTCCTCCTCTTCCAGGACTACATTATCAATTCATACTGATCTCTCTGGGTTCAAGAGGGATGTCCCTCTCAGACTCTTTCAAGTTCCACTTAACTGGCCACCTCTCTCGCCATTGTTCAGGTTCACTCAAACTTTTACTGCTTAACACATGGACATTTTTCAGTTGCACTAATTAAAGCAATTATGAGACCATTGAAGCCGCTGATCGTAGAGGTGATTAAAGTACTGTGTGAAAGTCTGCCATTATCAGACTACATAATTTCCCCTTTAATTTTGAATTAATTGGAATGAAATGTATGCGGCACTAGACACATAGTGTGGGCCCACTAATCTCTAGGCTTTGTAAAGGCAGAGATAAAAACTAACCTTTTCCTTTTATACAAGTTCAAGTTAATTCAATTCCTTTTTAATTGTATTTTATGAAAGATCGTACATTTCCACCACTAATGTGTCTCATCCGGTCCCCAACAAAAAACTGCAAAGGCGGGAGGGAGAGAATCAAGAAAAAGGAGTGAAAATCTTCTTCCGCTTCTTCTTCTTCTTCTTCTTCCTCCTCTTTTTCTTCTTCCCCTTCCTCTTCTTCTTTTTTTTCTTCTTCTTCTTCTTCTTCCTCTTCTTCTTCTTCTTCTACCTCTTCTTTTTCTTCTTCTTCTTCTTCTTCTTCTTCTTCTTCTTCTTCTTCTTCTTCTTCTTCTTCTTCTTCTTCTTCTTCGTCCTCTTCTTCTTCCTCTTCTTCTTCTTCCCCTTCTTCTTCCTCTTCTCCCTCTTCTTCTTCCTCTTCTTCCTCTTCTTCTTCCTCTTCCTCTTCTTCCCCTTCCTCATCTTCTTCTTCATCTTCTTCCTCTTCTTCTTCCTCTTCATCTTCATCTTCATCTTCATCTTCTTCTTCTTCCTCTTCTTCTTCCTCTTCTTCTTCTTCTTCATCTTCATCTTCTTCCTCTTCTTCTTCTTCCTCTTCTTCTTCCTCTTCTTCTTCTTCATCTTCTTCTTCTTCTTCTTCCTCTTCTTCTTCTTCCTCTTCTTCTTCCTCTTCTTCTTCTTCTTTATCTTCTTCTTCTTCCTCTTCTTCTTCCTCTTCTTCTTCTTCTTCATCTTCTTCTTCTTCCTCTTCTTCTTCCTCTTCTTCTTCTTCTTCTTCTTCTTCATCTTCTTCTTCTTCCTCTTCTTCTTCTTCTTTCGAAGAAGAAGAACTGAACTGAACTGCCAGCGAATTTGGGGCGAAAATTAATTATTTCAGCTTGATAAACCTTTTCATCTCCTTGACTCCTTCGTATAGAAAAGCCAATTAATAATGTCAAACATGCTCTCCTCTCCGGGGACGGCCGCGGCGCTGATGAGTGTGTTTACCGTCGAGGGCCGGTGCGGAATGAGCTCGCTGTTAGAAACTTCCTAATCACGGCACACCTGTCAGGAGCTCGCCTCATTATCTGTGTACAGAGGGCAAACCTCATTTTGTCAGACGTGGCTTTTCCCAAGAACTAACTGCCTTGGGAAGCATATATGACTGTCGACCAGTAGATGATTCACTTAATTATGGAATCGGGCTCGGGCTCTGGTGGAAGGTGCATATCTAATGACTGTGGTGAGAGACATGACTGGGTCAAGTCCAGTAGATAATATGCTGTAGCTTCAGCCCATTTTACAGACGGATGGAAAGGTCACCTGTTTCTACAAGGCCTCTGTATGATCTTGAGACAGAAGGGTTTCTGGGTCTTTCCACTAGTATTGGAAAATAGTATTCAGTTCAATTGATGTTTGTTTGGAGTTTCAAAGTCTGTTCAAAGTCGCTTTTACAGTTCTTCCTCAATTTCAAAGATTACGAACATTAGTGGATAGTTCTTATTTCTGTTTGGCAATGCCATATACAGCACAGCTGACAGGCACATGAAACCATTGCATGCTTCATGTATTCGTTTATTTGAACCTTAGTATTGTACATGTTTTCAGTTTAAATTGAACCTTCATTTAAAATAACAAATTCTTATTTACAATGACAGCCTACCCCGGCCAAACCCGGATGACGCTGGGCCAATTGTGTGCCGCGCTATGGGACTCCCAATCACGGCCAGATGAGATACAGCCTGGATTCGAACCAGGGACTGTAGTGATGCCTCTTGCAAAGAGATGCAGTGCCTTAAACTCCTGCGCCACATGTACTCGGGAGTACATGTATTATATATATATTTAGCATAGTTTATTATTTGCTATCACAGTTCTACCAACATGTGATGATGAAACAGACTGGTGACAGTTAGGGGGGGGGGGGTGGCTGTGACATCCTGTAACATCCCGTGACTTGTGACTGCTCTTTCAAAAGCAATATAGCAGGAGTGACGTTACGTGCGGTGTGTACGTGTGACTCCTCACCATGTATTTAACAGGCCCACTAATGAAATATAGACCTGGGCAAACGGTTCACTTCTGGAAGTAGACGAGCTGACGCTGATCACTGACAGGATGATCAAGATGTTCCTCGACTAGTGCTGCGGTGGCTAAATAACTCCTACACTCACCCCCTCCTGTATGTCTGCGTGTGTGTGTGTGTGTGTGTGTGTGTGTGTGTGTGTGTGTGTGTGTGTGTGTGTGTGTGTGTGTGTGTGTGTGTGTGTGTGTGTGTGTGTGTGTGTGTGTGTGTGTGCTTGTGTGTGTGTGTATGAATGTGTGCGCACGTCCTTCCGTGCGTGTGTCCCGTCCCACCAGTAAGTACTTCAGCTAATCAAAAGTCACGTTCTCATCCGCTGGCCCAGCATGCAGGATCCTTATAGGAACCATGTGGAACAAACTGTCTCTGACATTACACTCATCATCTCACTCACTGGGCTGCCCACTGCACGGTCGTTAAACTTTCATTTGGAAAGGCTGGCCCGGCAGCATATTGACGGCATTAATGTGAGTCAGTTATGGGACGGATATTTATCTCTGGATGGATCTGGATGTGTGCGAGGGATTTAGTCATCAGACGATTGTTTGCTGCTGGTGCCGGTATGGGGAGTGTGTGTGTGTGTGTGTGTGTGTGTGTGTGTGTGTGTGTGTGTGTGTGTGTGTGTGTGTGTGTGTGTGTGTGTGTGTGTGTGTGTGTGTGTGTGTGTGTGTGTGTGTGTGTGTGTGTGTGTGTGTGTTTGGAGGGGTATGTGTGTTATGTGTGTCTAATATATGTCCTTTTGTATCACTTTCGGAAAAGCCATCAACTTATCCACGTAATGATGGGGAAGAGATCAGTTTTTCCATGGAAAAAAGCAAAAGCAGCTTGCAGACAGAACCCAGCACTAATGCAGTGCATCTCTGTATTACAGTGCATCTCTGTACTAGTGCATCTGTACTACAGTGCATCTCTGTATTACAGTGCATCTCTGTACTACAGTGCATCTCTGTACTACGGTGCATCTCTGTATTACAGTGCATCTCTGTATTACAGTGCATCTCTGTACTACAGTGCATCTCTGTACTACGGTGCATCTCTGTACTACGGTGCAACTCTGTACTACAGTGCATCTCTGTATTACAGTGCATCTCTGTACTACGGTGCATCTCTGTACTACAGTGCAGCTCTGTACTACAGTGCATCTCTGTACTACAGTGCATCTCTGTATTACAGTGCATCTCTGTACTACAGTGCATCTCTGTATTACAGTGCATCTCTGTATTACAGTGCATCTCTGTACTACGGTGCATCTCTGTATTACAGTGCATCTCTGTATTACAGTGCATCTCTGTACTACAGTGCATCTCTGTACTACAGTGCATCTCTGTATTACAGTGCATCTCTGTACTACAGTGCATCTCTGTATTACAGTGCATCTCTGTATTACAGTGCATCTCTGTACTACGGTGCATCTCTGTATTACAGTGCATCTCTGTATTACAGTGCATCTCTGTATTACAGTGCATCTCTGTACTATAGTGCATCTCTGTATAAGTCTTGTCTATTTTAAATTTTACTGTGAGACACATTTTACAACAAGCATCACATTTTACTATCCTGCGCCTGAGTGCCATGGTATAGAATGACCAGCCTTAACAGTACCTCCCATTACCTACAAGCCCTCCGTCCCACTCCAATGTCAGCTGTAGTCCTATGTCATGGGCTTGGGGGACTGGGGAGAGGAGTAGTTAGAGGGGATTGGGGGAAGTGTTTGGGGTCAAAAACAGGCCCACTCCTTTACTCTGTGTCTAAGTGGCGGAGACAGATAGTTGGACCCCTTCCCTGGACCACTGGGAAGAGTGCCCTACACTTGAGCCCTTTTCTTATTTTCCCCCTCCACACAACTGCCACACAGTCCTATAGCATCAGCTGCATGGCTAACCCCTGACTAATTCAAACCCCTGACCTACCAGATTCAAACAGACACCTTGGTAAGAATGTCGGTTAAAATATCGAAAAGGCTTCCTCTGTTTAAATTAATAATATGGTGCTCAGTTTTCATTGACATTCATTCACAATGTACACGAATGGCTTACAAATCCCTTGAAATGAATGGCAGACCTCTCCGTCTAACCTTCTCTCAGCTCCGGCAGCCAAGAACTCTTACGGAGGATTGTCAGTAAATCAGAGCCTTGCCAGTTGCCAAAGCCCTTATCCTCTTGCTGACGGACGTCACATTCACTCGCTGGAGAAACCCGCAGATCATCACAGAGCCCCCGTGTCTCAGCACTGACTGTCATTGGCATGTTTGGTTTAATGTGTCAAAACAGGCACAGGCACAGTCACTGATTTGATTTCATTCTATGGCAGGGCGTGCTCTCTTTTCCAGCACACAGCGCCGTATTGTGTGCCTGAGGCGTATTTCTACAAGTGACAGAAACAAACAACTGCAGTGTGTAGTTGGTGCGGCTCCGGGCTCGTGGCGACGACATGTAGTTGAACTCTGGCATAAAACTGATCCAGCCTTCACGGTGTCTTTAGTTTCTATTCCGTGATAAATCCCTTGTTCTAACATGATCCAAGCAACAAATAACGTTATATTTACGACTTCGGTCAATCAGCATCCATATCAGCAGGATTAGGTCCAATTGTTTTTCCTAACCATGTAATCTCACCAGGAATAAACGGAGATCTTTGGCTCATGTCAACTAGGGCCTCAAGGTTTTCCACACCCTACCTTGGAGACTTGCTTTTACTGCTTGTTCTATTTACATCAGACATTCAACGTCTTAGTGTGCAAGACTTATGCAAGGATAGAAAGACCAACTAAAACCTCAGCTGGGATAAGACTGCCAATTTGTGGTGTCGACATCTACATTCTCCCACGTCTGCTGTAACTCGTGCTAAGAGAGGGACCCGACTTGGCTTGGTTAGTTTTGTGTCTTAATGTTTGTTGGCTCGATGGATGCTCCCGCCTTGACCTGCTCACCAAATCAAATCAAATCAAACTTTATTTGTCACGTGTGCCAAACACAACAAGTGTAGACTTTACCGTGAAATGCTTACTTACTAGCCCTTAACCAACAGTGCAGTTCAAGAAGAGTTGAGAAAATATTTACAAAATAAACTAAAGTAAAAAATAGTCAAAAGTAACACAATAAGTATAACAATAACGAGGCTATATACAGGGGACACCGGTACTGAGTCAGTGTGCGGGGGTACAGGTTAGTTGAGGTAATTTGTACATGTAGGTGGGGGTGAAGGAACTATGCATAGATAATAAACAACGAGTAGCAGCAGTGTACAAAACAAATGGGGGGGGGGGGGGTCAAGGTAGCCTCGTTATTGTTATACTTATTGGGGGTCAAGGTAAATAGTCCGGGTGGCGCAGTGGTCTAGGGCACTGCATCGCAGTGCTAGCTGCGCCACCAGAGTCTCTGGGTTTGCGCCCAGGCTGGGCTGGGTTCGCGCCCAGGCTCTGTCGCAGCCGGCCGTAACCGGGAGGTCCGTGGGGCGACGCACAATTGGCATCGCGTCGTCCGGCTTAGGGAGGGTTTGGCCGGTAGGGATATCCTTGTCTCAGTATGTAAAATGTATGCACTCTACTGTAAGTCGCTCTGGATAAGAGCGTCTGCTAAATGACTAAAATGTAAATGTAATTTGATTAATTGTTCAGCAGTATTATGGCTTGGGGGTAGAAGCTGTTAAGGAACCTTTTGGTCCTAGACTTGGCGCTCAGATACCGCTTGCCGTGTGGTAGCAGAGAAAACAGTCTATGGCGATTTTATGTGCTTCCCTCTGACACCGCCTATTATATAGGTCCTGGACGGCAGGAAGCTTGGCAACAGTGATGTACTGATTAGTACGCACTACCCTCTGTAGCGCCTTACGGTCAGATGTCGAGCAGTATTCATACCAGGCGGTGATGCAGCTGTAGAACTTTTTGAGGATCTAGGGACCCATGCCAAATATTTTCAGTCTCCTGAGGGGGAAAAGGTTTTGTCATGCCCTCTTCATGACTGTCTTGGTGTGTTTGGACCATGATAGTTTGTTCATGATGTGGACACCAAGGAACTTGAAACTATCGACCCGCTCCACTACAGCCCCGTCGATGTTAATGGGGACCTGTTCGGCCCGTCTTTTCGAGTAGTTCACGATCAGCTCATTTGTCTTGCTCACATTGAGGAAGAGGTTGTTGTCCTGTCACCACACGGACAGTTCTCTGACCTCCCTGTAGGCTGTCTCATCGTTGTCGGTGAAAATATCGGCAAACTTAAAACTGTCATCAGGAAACTTAATCAAATCAAATCAAATCACATGTATTTATATAGCCCTTCTTACATCAGCTGATATCTCAAAGTGCTGTACAGAAACCCAGCCTATAACCCTAAACAGCAAGCAATGCAGGTGTAGAAGCACGGTGGCTAGGAAAAACTCCCTAGAAAGGCCAAAACCTAGGAAGAAACCTCGAGAGGAACCAGGCTATGAGGGGTGGCCAGTCCTCTTCTGGCTGTGCCGGGTGGAGATTATAACAGAACATGGCCAAGATGTTCAAATGTTCATAAATGACCAGCATGGTCAAATAATAATAATCACAGTAGTTGTCGAGGGTGCAGCAAGTCAGCACCTCAGGAGTAAATGTCAGTTGGCTTTTCATAGCCGATCATTAAGAGTATCTCTACCGCTCCTGCTGTCTCTAGAGAGTTGAAAACAGCAGGTCTGGGACAAGTAGCACGTCCGGTGAACAGGTCAGGGTTCCATAGCCGCAGGCAGAACAGTTGAAACTGGAGCAGCAGCACAGCCAGGTGGACTGGGACAGCAAGGAGTCATCATGCCAGGTAGTCCTGTGTTTCCAAGGGTATGGAAGTCGGCCATAATAACGGCCATCTTTAAATCAGGCGACCCTGCTGACGTGAGTAACTACAGGCCCATTAGTATACTACCTGTGGTGTCAAAGGTTGTTGAAAAGTGTGTAGCAGAACAACTTATTGCCCACCTCAAAAACAGCCCCTTCACATTACACTCCATGCAGTTTGGCTTCAGAGCGAAACACTCCACAGAAACGGCCAACTGCTTTCTTCTGGAAAATGTGAAGTCCAAGATGGACAAAGGGGGCGTTGTTGGGGCTGTGTTTCTGGACCTAAGGAAGGCTTTTGATACTGTTAACAATGAGATTCTCATCACAAAATTGTCCAAGTTCAACTTTTCCCCCGATGCCTTGAGATGGATGAAATCTTACCTTGAAGGCAGAACTCAGTGTGTCAGAGTGAGCAATGAGCTGTCGCCCACTCTTAGCTATGATGTGGGCGTGCCCCAAGGGTCAATACTGGGGCCCCTCCTGTTCAGCCTGTACATTAATGATCTGCCTTCTGTCTGTACTGGGTCTGAAGTTCAAATGTATGCAGATGATACAGTGATATATGTGCATGGAAAGAGCAAACAACAAGCTGCACAAGAACTCACTACTGTAATAGTCTAGGTTACAAAGTGGTTCAGTGACTCGTGTTTGCATCTCAATGTGAAAAAAACTGTTTGCATGTTCTTCACAAAGAGGGCAACAGATGCTACTGAGCCAGATGTCTATGTGTCAGGGGAGAAGCTCCAGGTGGTATCTGATTTTAAGTACCTTGGCATCATACTTGATTCCAACCTCTCTTTTAAAAAGCATGTGAAAAAGGTAATTCAAATAACCAAATTCAACCTAGCTAATTTCCGATTTATACGAAATTGTTTGACTACAGAGGTAGCAAAACTGTACTTCAAATCTATGATACTCCCCCACTTAACATACTGCTTGACTAGTTGGGCCCAAGCTTGCTGTACAACAGTAAGACCTATTCAGTCTGTCTACAAACAGGCTCTCAAAGTGCTTGATAGGAAGCCCAATAGCCATCATCACTGTCACATCCTCAGAAAGCATGAGCTCCTGAGTTGGGAAAATCTTGTGCAATACACCGATGCATGTCTTGTATTCAAGATCCTAAATGGCTTGGCTCCCCCTCCACTCAGTATTTTTGTTAAACAGAAAACCCAAACATATGGCAGTAGAGAGGAGAGGTGACTGTATAGTTCCCCTAAGGAAAAGCACCTTTAGTAAATCCGCTTTTTCTGTGAGAGCTTCCCATGTCTGGAATACACTGCCATCAGACACACATAACTGCACCACATATCACACTTTCACAAAATGCTTGAAGACATGGCTAAAGGTCAATCAGATTTGTGAACATGGTCCCTAGCTGTGTGTTGTCGCTTTCCATGTCTGTTGTCTGTTGAGGTGTGGAAACACTTTGTTGCTTTTATGAATTTTGTCTTGCTGCTTTTTGTTCTATGTTGCTCTGTCTGTATGCTACGTCTTGCTTGTCCTATGTTGCTATGTCTTGCTTGTTCTATGTTGCTATTGTCTATATTGTAATTGTTTTTAATAACCTGCCCAGGGACTGCGGTTGAAAATTAGCCGGCTGGCTAAAACCGGCACTTTTACTGAAACGTTGATTAATGTGCACTGTCCCTGTAAAAATAAAAATAAAAATAAACTCAAATAAAAATAAATAAACTCAAACTCAGTCCTGAGGCATGGTCCTAAGGCTCAGGTCCTCCGAGAGAGAGAAAGAAAGAGAGAAAGAAAGAGAGAATTAGAGAGAGCATACTTAAATTCACACAGGACACCGGATAAGACAGGAGAAGTACTCCAGATATAACAAACTGACCTTAGCCCCCCGACACATTAACTACTGCAGCATAGATACTGGAGGCTGAGACAGGAGGGGTCAGGAGACACTGTGGCCCCATCCGATGATACCCCCGGACAGGGCCAAACAGGAAGGATATAACCCCACCCACTTTTCCAAAGCACAGCCCCCACACCAGCCCCCACACCCCACACCACTAGAGGAATATCTTCAACCACCAACTTACCATCCTGAGACAAGGCCAAGGGTATCTCGTTCCAAGATGGCGTAGCAGTGTAGGCGTGTTTTGTCCGTCCTCTCGTGTACTTTTGTATTTTTCGTATTTTTTGTATATATATATATATATATTTTTTTTCTATCTCTTTTCGATTTTTAATTCGATTATACCTTCCGGTAACCTGCCTCACCCAATGTGATACGGAATCGCTATTATTTTTAACTTTGGAACACATTCAAGAACCTCCAGTAGCTAACCAGCTAATCAGCTACAAGCTATTTGGTCATTTTTGGCCACTGCTAGCGGCTTTTACCTTCTGCACAGACACCAGCCCTGTTCTTAGCCTGGATATTACTCGCCAATCTACCAGCATCGGACTGTCCCTCCACAACAACGCCGGATTCCTGCCGTAATCCCTGAGCCACTACTTCTGATCCTCACAGCTAGCTTGCAGCTAGCTAGCTCACAGCTTGCAGCTAGCTAGCTCACAGCTAGCTTGCACCCTCCGTGGCACCCAGTACCGAAGCTATCCCTGAGGCCCACCCCCGGCCTACTCAGCTGTTTACCCGAACCCAACTCATACACGACTAGAGCCCAATATTCCACCGGATCCTTGCTGTTAACTCTGGACCTTGGCACCGGATCACCACTGCTACCGACTGGCTATAGTAGCTAACGCCACTGCCACGAAGCTAGCACCAGTTAGCAAACAAAATTCTACAATACCTCTTTCGCCATCTGGCTTGGATTCTCTGTCGACACGGCGCCCCGCCGCACCACCACGTCTGGTCTGCCGACGAATACTCCATCCGCTGTGCCCTCAACCGGCCTCCGTCTGAGCAGACCACCCCCGGGCTACTAACTTTAAACGCCGCGTGCTAGCGTAGTGACGGCCTCCCTGTTCCATCTACTGCTGCCCCCTGGACACTATGATCACTTGGCTACATAGCTGATGCCTGCTGGACCGTCCATTAATCACGGTACTCCATTCTGTTTATTTGTGTTTTATCTGTCGGCCCCAGCCGCGAACTCAGGCTCTGTGTGTAGTTAATTCCGACCCTCTCTGCCTAGTCATCGCCATTTTACCTGCTGTTGTTGTGTTAGCTGACTAGCTGCTGTTGTCTCACCTGTTGTTTTAGCTAGCTCTCCCAATCAAGACCTGCGATTACTTTATGCCTTACTATATGTCTCTCTCAAATATCAATATGCCTTGTATACTGTTGTTCGGGTTAGTTATCATTGTTTCAGTTTACAATGGAGCCCGTAGTTCCACTCCTAATACCTCTGATACCTCCTTTGTCCCACCTCCCACACATGCAGTGACCTCACCCATTATAACCAGCATGTCCAGAGATACAACCTCTCTTATCATCACCCAGTGCCTGGGCTTACCTCCGCTGTACCCGCACCCCACCATACCCCTGTCTGCACATTATGCCCTGAATATATTCTACCACGCCGATAAATCTGCTCCTTTTATTCCCTGTCCCCAACGCTCTAGGCGACCAGTTTTGATAGCCTTTAGCCGCACCCTCATCCTACTACTCCTCTGTTCCTCGGGTGATGTGGAGGTAAACCCAGGCCCTGCATGTCCCCAGGCACCCTCATTTGTTGACTTCTGTGATCGAAAAAGCCTTGGTTTCATGCATGTCAACATCAGAAGCCTCCTCCCTAAGTTTGTTTTACTCACTGCTTTAGCACACTCTGCCAACCCTGATGTCCTTGCCGTGCCTTAGGAAGGCCACCAAAAATTCTGAGATTCCCATACCCAACTATAACACTTTCCGTCAAGATAGAACTGCCAAAGGGGGAGGAGTTGCAATCTACTGCAGAGATAGCCTGCAAAGTTCTGTCATACTTTCCAGGTCTATGCCCAAACAGTTCGAACTTCTAATTTTAAAAAAGCTAGATGCCCTCAATCTCACACAAATCATCAAGGAACCCACCAGGTACAACCCTAAATCCGTAAACATGGGCACCCTAATAGACATTATCCTGACCAACTTGCCCTCCAAATACACCTCTGCTGTCTTCAATCAGGATCTCAGCGATCACTGCCTTATTGCCTGTATCCGCTACGGGTCCGCGGTCAAACGACCACCCCTCATCACTGTCAAACGCTCCCTAAAACACTTCTGCGAGCAGGCCTTTCTAATCGACCTGGCCCGGGTATCCTGGAAGGATATTGACCTCATCCCGTCAGTTGAGGATGCCTGGTCATTCTTTAAAAGTAACTTCCTCACCATCTTAGACAAGCATGCTCCGTTCAGAAAATGCAGAACTAAGAACAGATATAGCCCTTGGTTCACTCCAGACCTGACTGCCCTCGACCAGCACAAAAACATCCTGTGGCGAACTGCAATAGCATCGAATAGTCCCCGCGATATGCAACTGTTCAGGGAAGTCAGGAACCAATACACGCAGTCAGTCAGGAAAGCAAAGGCCAGCTTTTTCAAGCAGAAATTTGCATCCTGTAGCTCTAACTCCAAAAAGTTCTGGGACACTGTAAAGTCCATGGAGAACAAGAGCACCTCCTCCCAGCTGCCCACTGCACTGAGGCTAGGTAACACGGTCACCACCGATAAATCCATGATAATCGAAGACTTCAACAAGCATTTCTCAACGGCTCTTAAACGCTAGTAAAACCAAATGCATGCTTTTCAACCGTTCGCTGCCTGCACCCGTACGCCCGACTAGAATCACCACCCTGGATGGTTCCGACCTAGAATATGTGGACATCTATAAGTACCTAGGTGTCTGGCTAGACTGCAAACTCTCCTTCCAGACTCATATCAAACATCTCCAATCCAAAATCAAATCTAGAGTCGGCTTTCTATTTCGCAACAAAGCCTCCTTCACTCACGCCGCCAAACTTACCCTAGTAAAACTGACTATCCTACCGATCCTCGACTTCGGCGATGTCATCTACAAAATAGCTTCCAATACTCTACTCAGCAAACTGGATGCAGTTTATCACAGTGCCATCCGTTTTGTTACTAAAGCACCTTATACCACCCACCACTGCGACCTGTATGCTCTAGTCGGCTGGCCCTCGCTACATGTTCGTCGTCAGACCCACTGGCTCCAGGTCATCTACAAGGCTATGCTAGGTAAAGCACCGCCTTATCTCAGTTCACTGGTCACGATGGCAACACCCACCCGTAGCACGCGCTCCAGCAGGTGTATCTCACTGATCATCCCTAAAGCCAAAACCTCATTTGGCCGCCTTTCCTTCCAGTTCTCTGCTGCCTGCGACTGGAACGAATTGCAAAAATCTCTGAAGTTGGAGACTTTTATCTCCCTCAACAACTTTAAACATCTGCTATCTGAGCAGCTAACCGATCGCTGCAGCTGTACATAGTCCATCGGTATATAGCCCACCCAATTTACCTACCTCATCCCCATACTGTTTTTATTTATTTACTTTTCTGCTCTTTTGCACACCAGTATCTCTACTTGCACATGATCATCTGATGTTTTATCACCCCAGTGTTAACCTGCTAAATTGTAATTATTCACTCCTATGGCCTATTTATTGCCTACCTCCTCATGACTTTTGCACACATTGTATATAGATTCTCTTTTTTTCTATTTTTTTTCCTATTATGTTATTGACTTGTTTATTGTTTACTCCATGTGTAACTCTGTGTTGTTGTCTGTTCACACTGCTATGCTTTATCTTGGCCAGGTCGCAGTTGCAAATGAGAACTTGTTCTCAACTAGCCTACCTGGTTAAATAAAGGTGAAATAAAATAAAAATAAAATAAAAGGCCGAGTATAGCCCACAAAGATCTCCGCCACGGCACAACCCAAGGGGGGGCGCCAACCCAGACAGGAAGATCACGTCAGTGACTCAACCCACTCAAGTGACGCACCCCTCCTAGGACGGCATGAAAGATAGTGTTGGAGTCGTGTTTGGCCACGCAGTCGTGGGTGAACAGGGAGTACAGGAGGGGACTAAGTGAGGGGCCCCAGTGTTGAGGATCAGCGTGGCAGACGTGTTGTTGCCTACCCTTACCACCTGGGGGCGGCCCGTCAGGAAGTGCAGGATCCAGTTGCAGAGGGAGGTGTTCAGTCCCAGGGACCTTAGCTTAGTGATGAGCTTTGTGGGCGCTATGATGGTGTTGAACGCTGAGCTGTAGTCAATGAATAGCATTCTCACATAGGTGTTCCTTTAATCCAGGTGGGAAAGGGCAGTGTGGAGTGCGATTGAGATTGCGTCATCTGTGGATCTGCTGGGGCGGTATGCGAACTGGAGTGGGTCTAGGGTATCCGGGAGGATGCTGTTGATGTGAGCCATGACCAGCCTTTCAAAGCACTTCATGGCTACCGATGTGAGTGCAACGGGGCAGTAATCATTTAGGCAGGTTACCTCCGCTTCCTTGGGCACAGGGACTATGGTGATCTGCTTGAAACAATTCAAACTGGACACTTGTCCTAAAATAATCTCCCCAAACTAAGGACTTAGATATGAACACAATGCAAGTCACCAAGTCCTAACTTGACTTAACCTTGAAGTTGCAACACAAATCTCGAAGATTGTGCATGTGGTGTAGCTTTTGGATTAGTTTTGACTAACAGTGCTGTATTGTCTAGTGAACTTAAACATTTTAAGAGGACATTGCTGGATATCCTCAAAAGCACAAAGCAGCAACTGGAAAATCATGCTGCAACTCTAATCACCCCAATCGTCTGTAGAACAGGTGAGACCAAAGCCAGAAATATGTCAATCAAAATATATCCATCTAGAATCGGACAGTGTGACAGCCATCCTCCTACACTCCCCTTTAGCTTGTAAAAGACAAACCGTCTGCCTATGAGCAAAGTTAGAGGTGTAGACAGTTAAAGCATACCAACTTGGGACACTTCTCAATGCCGATCTCCTTGCCTGCAACAAAAGTCTTCTTGGAAACGGCATCAGTTTTCTCCAAGATAACATCATTTCATGGAAACATCTCACTTTACTTCGATTTGTCATGTGTGGTAGCCGTATACTGCAGTCCCTGTCCACGTCCTGTCCCAGTGGTAAACTGAAGAGGACCTGTGAATCCACAATGTGTCTCATTGTTCCCTATGGCTTCTCTTGGAATGACAAATATCTGGATGTTTGTGGAAGCTGCGTATGTGTTTTATGAGCTCCCAAAAAGCCATAAAGAGTGACAGAATCATTGCTCAACAGCCAGGCGACTCGACTTTCCGGAAATTTACTTCTGTGGATTTTTTCCGCTTGAACATTGGAAGAGTTTGGGGTTTACGTTGCTTAAGTCGCTGTCTAGCGCCGATGCAACTGGATGGGGTTATGAAGCACTCAGTTCATAATCTAGCCACTAATCAAAGAGCACTAAGCTTTACATGAAACACAGGGGCTTTCCTGAGGGGAAATTGTGCAAGAGTATCCCAGTCAGTCAAGTCTGTGAAAAAGTGACTTTTACTGTAAGTACAAGTGGTTCTGTCTCACTATGAATTAGTTCATGTGTGAATTACCAAATATTAACACAACTATAAATTGAGAGAGTTACATGTTTGGGCATTTTGAAAGGGTACAAAGAAAGCAATATATATATATTTTTTATTTTACACTCAGTAGCTGTGCATTGCCAAAGAGGCATTAACATCATGTGCCTCAGACTGTAACAATATCTTGGCAGATGCTTTTAAAGAGTGGATACTTTACTACCCATGGGATACAGCACATACAATGACAGAAAGACAGATGACGAGCTATATTGAAATATGAATATACAGTACAGAGAAAAAATATTGCCAGATGTGGGTACATAAAATATTAGTCCTGAAAATATAGTTGCATGCAAAGTAGCCTTGAACTATGACTGTGAGGACAGTGAGGACTTTGAAGATGAATGTACTTTTATCTATCACTGTATTCTACAGGTAGCCTAGAGGTTCGAATCCAGGAACGGGCATTAAAAGATGGGATGGGAAACACATTGATTCTCTTTTAACATCTACGGCTTGATATGCTTATAAATAATATTTATTTAATATATAATACGCTTCATACATCTAATTCTAGGGCCATATCACCCCCCTCTGTCCTTAGAAGATCTTCTAGGATGGCCAATCTAAAATAGAAAGTATGGATTTCTTTTGTTTTCATTTTTACAAAGACTGATATTTCTGTCATGTTCTGACCGTGACAACTTGAATTAGGATGATTCCCTTTGACTCGTTCTGTCACACTTCCAAATCTGGCCTGATGAAAAACACAGTGAGGATGCGAGGGCCACCCTGTAATCCAGAGGAATGTTGTGCATGAAATCACACTCCATTTCTCCCCAGCCTCTGTCTGTCTTGCCGTGTATGCATTGAATTGTCAAGTTCTCTGTGTCCTCCTCAGACTTGGGTTCAAATGCTATTTTTTTATGCAAATCTTAAACGTTTGCTCTAGCCTGGCTGGAGATGGACAGGATCTGGATTTTTGAGACTATTCTATTGGTTCCATATAGCCAGGCAAGTTCAATCGAGCACAGATAAAGTGTAGGAAATTATTTCGAATAGTATTTGATCCCAGGTTTGGTGTTCTTGCGGTGCCTCCTCTTGACATACCATTGAAAGAAGATGGCATACATTAGGGAAAGTGTGTTTTAGGTTCCAAAAGGAAATGTGTGTCAGTCAGGCCTATCGTATTCGTCAGCCCCAGCCACTGTCAGTTGAATGAATTCTGAATCGTGGTAATAGCTCTCTCTTCATGGGTCAATATGATGTCTTTCTTTGGCTGTGTACCATATGGAGGCAAAAGAAAACAAAGGCAGCAGAAACCAGAGGAATTCTGGGTAGGCAATTATTTAATGCAACTTTGGAAGAGCAGAGGGGGGAAAACTCAGTACAGTAGGACTCTGGCCTTTGATGTTTGCATGACAGACCTGGGCCATGGATTCTCTCTGGCATATCAGAGCTGCGAATGCTCAAGTTCCATTATTTTGATGGGAAAATCAGACAACGTTTCAGGGCCTAGGTTTATTTTCAACCGTCAGACCCCTGCCAGAGCACAACCTTGGAATAGCTGGAGTTCACTTTAGATCATGTGATGGAGAACATATTAATCTCTGCCTCAGGATGGAGGGATGAATGGAGGGATGGGTGGATAAAGGGATGTTCTGGCCTGTTTTGTATTTTGTTTCGTTGTGTTGTTATCCAGTGGTAGTTGTGTTTTACTTGATGGGATCCTGTTAGTTTTGTGTTCAGATCAGAAACACACGTGCTGGAAGATAAGCATGGTTTATCACTATTGGATGGATACTGCTTACAGGTCAATGTCATACTGAGAGCTGCTACTGTACTCAGTGGCCAAAATCAAAGCATAAGCAATTGCATTTTGTTGGCTCGGAAAACAGAGTTCCATTGAAACACACATTCTTCAAACTGAGCATCCTGAAATACAACTTTAATATGTATGTTGATTGCAATATTAGAATAGAGTATGTCATCAATCGCAACATTTTAAAAATCCCTTAAAACTAGCATTTTAGTAACAGCAATGCTAGTTTTTGGTTTCCTCATTACCCTGTTACTGTGGTTGATATAATGGTTTAGAGACGTCGGATCTTAATTTGGGCCAGTTTGCTGCAGCAGGAAAATAATCCTGCAGCAACAGGAAATGTGAATAATTATATGGATTATAATGAATTACATTTATTTAAAGGGTTTATGCATTTTTCACAAGGGAAAATCAAGTCTGAAATTTAGAATTTCAAACCTCAAATACACCACAAGTTCTAAATGTCCTACATTGAAGGAACATGGTGATCAAATTAAGACCCTACATCTGTACCCATTCAAGTGTTTTCAACTTCTCTAGCATCTCCTGCACAGGTTGTCACTTTACTTGAGCTTTCTCATGTCATCCTTGCAGAGCAGGTGAAATTAAAACATTCAGGTTCTCTCCATTTGACATATTCTGCTGTTTTCATTTCTTTGTGAAATATGTTTACGCTATTTTCCCAAATGCCTTCATTAAAGTTGAGAGCAATTATTAACTAACATGTTTTATTTTATTTTTACTTTCACATTGTTAATATTATTTGCAATATTTTTTTGAATCGTCCAACCGAGCATGTCTAGATGGGATACAGCTTTTGTCAAATTGAGGTCAAAAGTTTTTTTAGTTTTTTTTGCATTTTAGCTTATCCTAACCCTTTTCCTAACCTCAACCTAACTCTCCTAACCTGCTATGTTAATTCTCCTAACCTTCTTTATAAGTTCTCATAAACCTGCTACAAAAACTACATTTTGACAAAAGATGTATCCCTTCTAGACAAAACCGGTCCAACCTCTGTGTCATCCATTGTCTGAGGGGGAGGAGACCGAGTGGAGAGGCCTGCTGGTGTTCTTCTGACTGACAGGATACAAGTCCTTATTAGCTATCATGTCACTCATATTGTCACTCATACTTCTGTAGTAGCTGCAATTGATTTATCAGTGCATATATGTTTTGGGGGTTGTATTTGTTTAATAATTGTGTGAGAGATTCATAAACATCTATTATATAAACTAATATTATATATTCATTTTTAACTATTATATATTTGTGTATAATATATTTTCTTAAAGCATATATTGAGAAATGTACGTAGTTATTCTCACATACAAATTAGTGTCTAGATGTCTAGTGTCTAGTGTCTTTTTTTATATTTACGAAATCTGTGAAATAGTCGTACATTTAACAGTTCTTCTTTTAGCTAATGAAATTGCAAGAATTCAGCAGATCTCCTTCCCCCATAGTTCAAACAGGCCATATGAATACATAGTGTTTAATGGCTTTCCTCTGAGCCCTGGAAACATTCTGTTCACATCAAAGGTCCGCCAACAGTGGGAAGACACAGCGTTTAACTTATCCTCTCCCTAATCCTTCTCTCTTTAACCCCTCCCTATTGTTTGTGGGGACGGGACCAAACCTGGAAAAACCTACGGTAAAGGTTAGGCTCAAACCGCAATGTGTGGAGTGGAATTAAAAGATGAACCAGTGGGTGCTTATTCAACGTTAAGTGAAAGTGTCGGGATTAGAGGGGGTGTGGAAACATAAAGGGTTGACCTAATCCGTGAAATCTGCTGGGGGTCAGAGGTTAGCCTCCAACAGCAGTCAGTGTGAGGATTAAGGGAGTCGTGGAGAAAATGAGGGGAGAGTAAAGGGGCTTTATCCCAGCTACACTCACTTTACAGCCACACACTGGGGACCACTCACCCAGGAAATGGAGAGGTTTGATTTGATGTGTGCTCAAATACATAGGCACACACACACTTCTTGGTAAGCTTTACATTCATTTTTGTCATAAAAAAACTGCTGTATTCATACAGACGTCGGATCTTAATTTGATCACTCTTTCGTTGCTGAGAATTTTCCTTTTTGATTTACATACTGTAAGTTACTAAACACCCACGCTAACACAGTTATATTGTGTTGCACTTTTCATGTAACCTACTTTTGGCAAGCTAACCACCGATCAAGCAACAATGACTAAACATTCAAATCCTGCAGACAACATAGGTCATATTAAGATCCTACATCTGTATCTATCAATTACCAAATTGTCAAAGAGATTCTGTATGTTTTACGGTATTGCTGGTGTATGCAATAAAATCATGTTGCTTGGCCCTGCCTCCTTGCCCTTTAGATCAGCCAATAATTACAGAGGGATGGTGATGAATGTCACTTAGCCGCCATTTATCAAACCATTTCTATTCAGTGAAGCTGCCGTAACACAATGCCAATGGCGTGTATTCATGGATGCCAAGGGAAGCCAGGCTTCCCCAACAAATTTACAAAGAACAAAATAAAAATATATAAAATGATTTATCTTTTGTCTCTCTGTGTTTCATAATTTTCCATCAATTCGCAAGAGGCTAAATGTACCCTTGATTAAAAAAAATAATGCCAATCAGTGTTGAGCTAAACTGAGTGAGCTCAACTGTGAATGGTCCTGGAGAACCAAAAAAGAGTGTCAAGGGAAGCCAGCTTGGACTTTGGCATCACTCCTATCAAATCACATTGAGCGCATACGTCATTGACAGAAACAACTTGAATTGTTGCATCTCGTTGTGCTGTTGTCCTTCCTAAATTAGCCATGATTGGAGATAGGGAGTGGGACTTGTGTTTTTACTTAATTCTCTGTACTGGCCAATGATTATAAAGGTGATTCTGATCCAACCATTCATTCATACATTGTTTTGCCCCTGGCCTAAAAGGATGGATGTTCAATATGTAGCTAGATGTAGAAGGCTAATGTTAACTAGCTAACGTTGTTAGGCTACCGAGCAAGCATTTTAGCCAGGTAGCCTAGGACAAAAAAAAATGAAAGTACTGTATGAAAGCGAGGAGGATGGCATTGACGTTTCTCTACAAGTAGGGTGAGTCAACATGTTTTTCTACTTGCACCAATGTGCACGCACGCACACACACACACACACACACACACACACACACACACACACACACACACACACACACACACACACACACACACACACACACACACACACACACACACACACACACACACACACACACACACACACACACACACAGAAATCAGAACCATGGACAGCCACATCATATTTAGCTTACGTTGATTGGACTAAATAGTTTTTGGTATCTTTTAGTTGTCACTGTATTAGACTAAGCAGAGGTGATTTGATGATGTTGAAATGTTGAAGTTGAAATGGTGCTGGAATAGTGGAGGCAGCTCCTGTTTTCTAATTGAGACTTGCGGTAACTCTCTGTGGTTCTAAATCAATAGTTGTTTAGTGGTCCGAAAATGTTGGAAACATTAACTTGCTCATTAACTTGCTTTACCATGCTGTAGGTCATGTAACTGTCTGTTACATGCAATATGCTTAGTGGACTTCCCCGGACAGAGGTTACTCTCCAGTTTTGTAATGAAACAAAGGTGTGGTTGAATTTATTCTGCCACTGTGTCTTCTTATTGTCTTGGCCTTACGCCTATATATCATGGTAGCAAGGCATATGAACTAACATGTTATAGAGCAAACAGCGCAATTATCACAACACATAGGTTCCCCAGTGATTTTACCCATGCACCGCTACTGTGTAAAACAGAGGGAGAAAGCACTACCCCAGAGGATCGGAAGACCTGTAAGGAGCATATACATAGAGGCAAACTGCCTGTCCCTGTAGAACACCATCCCACTCTGAGAGCACCACTAGAGTGGACCATGATCACGACTATAGCCTGCAACCTTGTATTTCCACATTTTGTTGTATTTTACTGGCCACAAGTGTAGTTCTCTCTCTCATACCCTTTCACATACAAGGCATGTGTAAGATAGGCGTGTGCTTGTGCATATGCCTGCACGAGCGCGCGCGCATGTGTGTGTGTGTGTGTGTGTGTGTGTGTGTGTGTGTGTGTGTGTGTGTGTGTGTGTGTGTGTGTGTGTGTGTGTGTGTGTGTGTGTGTGTGTGTGTGTGTGTGTGTGTGTGTGTGTGTATAATATGTTGGCTAATCAGTGTGGATTCTCATTAAGGTAAGATAGAGATGGTAAGCTTGGCAATCAAATGGAAAACATCTATAGCAATTGCAACCACGTTGCATACAGCGAACGCCTGTTTAATGTAGACGTCTTTAATGAGACAGTATTCTGCCTATAAATGTGTACTTTAAAGCCACAATACCACATTTATACCACATTAAGTTATATTGCTAAAAAAAGCAATGGGTATGTTTATCATTATTTGGCCTTTAAAATGATCATGTAATAATATTGAATAGGTCCCTTTATCTCAACAAGACATCCAAAACAAACACAGATCATCATCGGTTGAGCTGTATGTTGAACTCACACACTGACAACAGACAGGGGCATGGTTACTCCACCTTGTTCCAAGTGCAGTCAGCCAGTGCAGGTGCCTCCGAGGTCAGGGGGCAGAGGTCAGGGGAGTCCTCCTGCAGTGGGATCACACACCGAGGTTTAAATGGTCCCCATTGGTCTTGCCACCTGTCATGTCTGTGGGAGGTAGGGAAAGCTGGGGGGGTGGAAGGGCTGGGGGGCGGGGCAGAGGGCTGGGGGGCTGGAAAGCTTGAAAGGCTGTGGGTTGGAGAGTTGGAGGGCTTGGCAACTGCAGGCCTTTGCCTGGCTGGTGGATGGATGGACACCAGCAGCAGTACCGTGGAAAAGGGGGAGAGGAGGAGGAATGCAGGGAATGCGGGGGCGAGATGTCGCTTAGCATCTTGACATGGGTTGATGTATGGACGGAGAGGAGAAGAGAGGGTAGAGGGAGAAGGACACCTTGCATGCTGCACCTGTAAGAGCCAGTTTGAATGACCCCGTGGTGGATTACAGGGCTGGAGGTCAGAATGTGTGTGTAGTCTCAGACCGTGGTGGGCCACATATCATACCAGAAGACACACCAGCTGGGCAGAGGGGAGAAGAGGGAGCGCAGCTGAAGTTTGGCCCTTTACTTACACGTGGGTTGGGCAGACAAACAAATACACTCAAACACACACATGCGCATACGTATGTAAGTACTCACGCATGCACACACACGTACACACACTCATTCATGCTAAAGGCGTCAGCAGGCTTCGGTTCGGCTGGTGCATAGGCGAACTCGGCTAGGCGAACCGAACGGGTGTGCTCGCATACTCCTTTAAAAGACCTCTTGAAATATGAGAAAAAAATCAGCAATAGTACTGTTTGTCCATTTTGAGACGCCGTAGCCAGTATGCACTTCCTCCAAATATTCAGATTTAATCTGAAATAGCTCAAGATACTTGTAATTAATTTTGACGTTTTGCATGAACACAATTCTTCTCTCGTTGAATGACAACAAAAACTTTATTGAAGAATCCCGACTGTTGATCAATCACCGACAAATGGTCATAGACTTCGGCTTGGAAAAAACCTTTGCCGAAGACCAAAACGAACCAAAACGTCACAAAATGTTGTCATAATATATGCACTAACTGTTCCACACTGTTTCGGATGGGAGGCATGCGGACGCCTTAACACTTGCACAGACACACACAGATACATACTGAATGCAGATGTAGGATCCGAATTTGAGCTAGTTTGCTATAGCACGAAAATAATCTTGCAGTAACAGGAAATGTGAATTATTATGTGGATTATAATTCATGGACATTTTTGTAGGGGTTGATACATTTTCATAAGGGTAAATGAAGTCTGACATTTCGAAGTGAAAGTTACAAACTTCAGAAACCTTTTCAAACTTCAAATACACTACACGTTCAAAATGTCTTGCTTTTCAGGAAAGTTTTCCTCCAACAGGGTGATCAAATGAATATCCTTCAACTGTACTTACACATGGGTTGGGCAGACACAAATATACACTCAAACACACACACACACACACACACGCACACACACACACACACGCACACACACACACACACACACACACACACACACACACACACACACACACACACACACACACACACACACACACACACACACACACGGGTGTACTGTATGAAGGACAATGTATGCAGTCACTACTGTAAGTCGCTCTGGATAAGAGCATTTGCTAAATGACAAACGAAAAAATGTATCTAACTACTCACTCATGCATGTATACACACTCTCATTCATGCTAACACTTGCACAGACATGCACAGACACGTACTGCATAGGCTATTTGCGATAGCGGGGTTTTGCCATTACATTTAGCCGTTAGTCTCTGCTGGGGCCCTGTACATGTCTCGTCACCACTGACTTATGGCCCTTGAGATAGGAGATGAGATATCGACACGTCTGAAGTGCCCACAGATGCAACAGTGAGAAATGTACGTCACATGGCCTGTTTGAAGATAGTTATCCTGTCCCAGCAAACATCTTCTTATCCAGATTGACATATAGTTTAAACAGTATGGACAACTTCAATAGCAGTAATATCTGTAAACTCCTGAAACAGAACAAACATTTAACAAACAAAGAAATGAAGCCCCTACAGCAGCTTAATTGCCATACGCAGAGGTAGTTGTGTGTTATCTGGGACTGAAGACTCTCAGCCATATGATAGATAGATGTGAAATGGATGTTTTGACTGGTGAGCTACTCAGGTTTCCTCCCATGTGTTTCACTCGCTCGTTTGTTGACACTTGGCCTTCCTCTCTCTCTCTCTCTCTCTCTCTCTCTCTCTCTCTCTCTCTCTCTCTCTCTCTCTCTCTCTCTCTCTCTCTCTCTCTCAATATTCACTCATTTTTATGCTAATGAAACATAAGCTCCTCTTCAGTCAGCACGGTGAAGGCTTTTGTGCCGTGCAACATATCAGCTCGTTTACATCACAGAGGCCACCCAAAAGTGTGCATTTTAGACAATTTGCATTAGACTGCAAGACAACACATTTTCATTTTATTCAAGTCATTACAAACTGTGCCTCATGTCTCAATCCATTTGAAAGGAAGAGTAAAGATCCTAATTCCCTGGCACATGTTATGTTATTGAGATTATGTTTGAGAAATGTTTAGTGTTATTCATATGTATATTAGAGTTGACATCGATGCATTATTTTTAAATGGTAGGCTAGTTTAGCCAAATCAGTGAGCAGTCCTTTCTGTTAAAAGCAATTGGAAATATAACAATCACAAGAGAGTATAAACACTTCTCCGTGGACCCTGTTCATTATCGGTGCAATAGCTACACAACTAACATATTGCGAGTCAAAACAATTTGAGAAAGCTGAAAAGTTATCCACAAGCATATCTCTTAGGAATTGGACAGGCAAAACAAAACCTTTTGAATTCTTTATTTATTTATGTTTGCGTACTTCTCCAAAACAGCACCAGGCGATGTGTGTTTGTGGCACACTCTCAGCCATGTAGTAATATCGTACAGCCCTACTGCTAATTAATGAGACAGAAGAAGCCTCACCAAACGCCTCACCCAGGGCCAAGAATAATCCGCCACCATCTCCTCACTGTACAAACTGGGATAATAGCAATATACTGTAAGAGAAGTCTTTCACGACCCCGAGACGCAAATTATAATCAGAGTGGATTAATTCATCTATAATATTTATTTATTTTATGGGTGCGACGGAGGGAGGCAAGGAGGCAGCGTCAGAAAGGTTATGTGTGCGCCGGCTCGCCTTTGTCTTGATAAAAGGGTGGGCATTCCTGGGGAGCGACTCTCAACAAGCCCCCTAGACAACGCTAGGCAGAAGGTTATTGCTGATATCAAATGCGCTGTATGCAATTATCAGTCACAACAAATAATTAAGGGGAATGATAATAAGGGAAATTAACATTTTCATTGTGCACGTTTTATTGTCTGGGTGCTCATTGTAATGGAGGCTTTGAGCGCCGGCTGAATAAATTAACGTGTGTGTAGGGCTCTCCTCCTGTGTGGGGTGGAGATGTAGCCAGTGAATGATAAGCAAGGAGAACGTTGGGGCACAGTGATGGGATGGAATAGAACGGTGTGTGTGTGTGTGTGTGTGTGTGTGTGTGTGTGTGTGTGTGTGTGTGTGTGTGTGTGTGTGTGTGTGTGTGTGTGTGTGTGTGTGTGTGTGTGTGTGTGTGTGTGTGTGTGTGTGTGAGAAGAGGGTGTGTGTGTGAAGAGGGTGTGGGACAGAGACGCCGTCATCAATGGAACCGCTAAATGTGCAGATGTGACACCCTATCCAAACCTAAACACACACACTCTGCTATGGGACAGCCTCTGAAAGTTTCAGACCGATGTTCTCCGCAAACCTCCCAAAAGTAGCTAGCAACGTTTATATGAAATGTTCAGTCTCACCATCATCAATGTGACAATTAACCCCCAAAATGAGGGTTAGGGATTGTCATTGTTGAGACATTTTTGGACGTTTGGCTCCTAAACAAAATCATGAATGAAAACAGTATAGCTGAAGTATGTCTATGTGTATAGATCGGTCTTGGCCCATAGTGCGGCTCCCTGCGTGGAACGGCTGTTTTCCCAGAAACTTGACCCTGGTTGCCTTGTGTTTTGACTGACACTTCTCGGGATGTTTCCGTGCTCACTGGAGTGAAGCCTTCCCGGCGTTCCCGGGTAGTGGTGGTGGGGGTATTCCCTGGCGTTTGAACTCTTCCCTGATTGGCATGACCGGTTTTGGGGTGGCCCCCCTGTCGGTGGCGATTGCAGGAAATTGTAACACCCCTACATGTTTAGGAAGCGACAGTGGCAGCGTATTGTTTCCCCACAATAGAGGCCAGACAGAGGGAAAGAAAGGTTGAGGGATATCAAACAATGATGGGGTGGAAGCCTCGGAAGTTTCGGGCTCCTCTCCTTTCATGCGAGGTGTCTAGACAGCGATGTCCCACACAGTGTCACTTCTCCAAAAAAGAGAAGAAAAGGGGAAAAAGAAGGATCATGGCTTTAGTGAGCTACAGCCATGTCTGTGGTCTTTAGTGAGCTACAGCCATGTCTGTGGTCTTTAGTGAGCTACAGCCATGTCTGTGGTCTTTAGTGTGCTACAGCCATGTCTGTGGTCTTTAGTGAGCTACCGCCATGTCTGTGGTCTTTAGTGAGCTACCGCCATGTCTGTGGTCTTTAGTGAGCTACAGCCATGTCTGTGGTCTTTAGTGAGCTACAGCCATGTCTGTGGTCTTTAGTGAGCTACAGCCATGTCTGTGGTCTTTAGTGTGCTACAGCCATGTCTGTGGTCTTTAGTGAGCTACCACCATGTCTGTGGTCTTTAGTGAGCTACCGCCATGTCTGTGGTCTTTAGTGAGCTACAGCCATGTCTGTGGTCTTTAGTGAGCTACAGCCATGTCTGTGGTCTTTAGTGTGCTACAGCCATGTCTGTGGTCTTTAGTGTGCTACAGCCATGTCTGTGGTCTTTAGTGAGCTACAGCCATGTCTGTGGTGTTTAGTGAGCTACATCCATGTCTGTGGTCTTTAGTGAGCTACAGCCATGTCTGTGGTCTTTAGTGAGCTACAGCCATGTCTGTGGTCTTTAGTGTGCTACAGCCATGTCTGTGGTCTTTAGTGAGCTACCGCCATGTCTGTGGTCTTTAGTGAGCTACCGCCATGTCTGTGGTCTTTAGTGAGCTACAGCCATGTCTGTGGTCTTTAGTGAGCTACAGCCATGTCTGTGGTCTTTAGTGAGCTACAGCCATGTCTGTGGTCTTTAGTGTGCTACAGCCATGTCTGTGGTCTTTAGTGAGCTACCACCATGTCTGTGGTCTTTAGTGAGCTACCGCCATGTCTGTGGTCTTTAGTGAGCTACAGCCATGTCTGTGTTCTTTAGTGAGCTACAGCCATGTCTGTGGTCTTTAGTGTGCTACAGCCATGTCTGTGGTCTTTAGTGTGCTACAGCCATGTCTGTGGTCTTTAGTGAGCTACAGCCATGTCTGTGGTGTTTAGTGAGCTACATCCATGTCTGTGGTCTTTAGTGAGCTACAGCCATGTCTGTGGTCTTTAGTGAGCTACAGCCATGTCTGTGGTCTTTAGTGTGCTACAGCCATGTCTGTGGTCTTTAGTGTGCTACAGCCATGTCTGTGGTCTTTAGTGAGCTACAGCCATGTCTGTGGTCTTTAGTGAGCTACATCCATGTCTGTGGTCTTTAGTGAGCTACAGCCATGTCTGTGGTCTTTAGTGAGCTACGGCCATGTCTGTGGTGTTTAGTGAGCTACAGCCATGTCTGTGGTGTTTAGTGAGCTACAGCCATGTCTGTGGTGTTTAGTGAGCTACAGCCATGTCTGTGGTCTTTAGTGAGCTACAGCCATGTCTGTGGTGTTTAGTGAGCTACAGCCATGTCTGTGGTGTTTAGTGAGCTACATCCATGTCTGTGGTCTTTAGTGAGCTACAGCCATGTCTGTGGTGTTTAGTGAGCTACAGCCATGTCGGTGGTCTTTAGTGAGCTACAGCCATGTCTGTGGTGTTTAGTGAGCTACAGCCATGTCTGTGGTCTTTAGTGAGCTACAGCCATTTATTTGGTCTTTAGTGAGCTACAACCATGTATGTGGTGTTTAGTGAGCTACAGCCATGCCTGTGGTCTTTAGTGAGCTACCGCCATTTCTTTGGTCTTTAGTGAGCTACCGCCATTTCTTTGGTCTTTAGTGAGCTACAGCCATTTATTTGGTCTTTAGTGAGCTACAACCATGTATGTGGTGTTTAGTGAGCTACAGCCATGCCTGTGGTCTTTAGTGAGCTACCGCCATTTATTTGGTCTTTAGTGAGCTACAGCCATGTCTGTGGTCTTTAGTGAGCTACCGCCATTTCTTTGGTCTTTAGTGAGCTACAACCATGTCTGTGATGTTTAGTGAGCTACATGGTCTTTAGTGAGCTACAGCCATTTATTTGGTCTTTAGTGAGCTACAGTCATGTCTGTGGTCTTTAGTGAGCTACAGCCATGTCTGTGGTGTTTAGTGAGCTACAGTCATGTCTGTGGTCTTTAGTGAGCTACAGCCATTTATTTGGTCTTTAGTGAGCTACAGCCATGTCTGTGGTGTTTAGTGAGCTACAGCCATGTCTGTGGTCTTTAGTGAGCTACAGCCATGTCTGTGGTCTTTAGTGAGCTACAGCCATGTCGGTGGTGTTTAGTGAGCTACCGCCATGTCTGTGGTGTTTAGTGTGCTACAGCCATGTCTGTGGTCTTTAGTGAGCTACAGCCATTTCTTTGGTCTTTAGTGAGCTACAGCCATGCCTGTGGTCTTTAGTGAGCTACAGCCATGTCTGTGGTCTTTAGTGAGCTACAGCCATGTCTGTGGTCTTTAGTGTGCTACAGCCATGTCTGTGGTGTTTAGTGAGCTACAGTCATGTCTGTGGTCTTTAGTGAGCTACAGCCATTTATTTGGTCTTTAGTGAGCTACAGCCATGTCTGTGGTGTTTAGTGAGCTACAGCCATGTCTGTGGTCTTTAGTGAGCTACAGCCATGTCTGTGGTCTTTAGTGAGCTACAGCCATGTCGGTGGTGTTTAGTGAGCTACCGCCATGTCTGTGGTGTTTAGTGAGCTACAGCCATGTCTGTGGTCTTTAGTGAGCTACAGCCATTTCTTTGGTCTTTAGTGAGCTACAGCCATGCCTGTGGTCTTTAGTGAGCTACAGCCATGTCTGTGGTCTTTAGTGAGCTACAGCCATGTCTGTGGTCTTTAGTGTGCTACAGCCATGTCTGTGGTCTTTAGTGAGCTACAGCCATGTCGGTGGTGTTTAGTGAGCTACCGCCATGTCTGTGGTGTTTAGTGAGCTACAGCCATGTCTGTGGTCTTTAGTGAGCTACAGCCATTTCTTTGGTCTTTAGTGAGCTACAGCCATGCCTGTGGTCTTTAGTGAGCTACCGCCATGTCTGTGGTGTTTAGTGAGCTACAGCCATGTCTGTGGTCTTTAGTGAGCTACAGCCATGTCTGTGGTCTTTAGTGAGCTACAGCCATGTCTGTGGTCTTTAGTGAGCTACAGCCATGCCTGTGGTGTTTAGTGAGCTACAGCCATGTCTGTGGTCTTTAGTGAGCTACATGGTCTTTAGTGAGCTACAGCCATTTCTTTGGTCTTTAGTGAGCTACAGCCATGCCTGTGGTCTTTAGTGAGCTACAGCCATGTCTGTGGTCTTTAGTGAGCTACAGCCATGCCTGTGGTCTTTAGTGAGCTACCGCCATGTCTGTGGTGTTTAGTGAGCTACAGCCATGTCTGTGGTCTTTAGTGAGCTACAGCCATGTCTGTGGTCTTTAGTGAGCTACAGCCATGTCTGTGGTCTTTAGTGAGCTACAGCCATGTCTGTGGTGTTTAGTGAGCTACATGGTCTTTAGTGAGCTACAGCCATTTCTGTGGTCTTTGAGCTTTGACGCTCGTAGGCCAAGGCAAGCTCTAAGAGACTGTGGACAACACATAAAAGATCATGTCTACTCTTACTCGGCAGGACTGACAGACCGGCCTACTGGTGATAATAAAACATGATATTATCACTCCGGTTATAACCTCTTGAAAATTGCAACGAGCTGCCATATCAGTACCTGTAAATTGAAATTGACAGGTGCCTTGTGGATTTAAACCTATAGGCCACCTTCCCCCTGGAGTAACAGGATATCTGCTTTCCACATAGGGTGAAACAAACACAAACATGAGGCCAGGCATAAATGGGCAGGGATTTAATTTACACCGAACAACAAGCCTTCATCAGAGAGTATGTGAGTACCGCCCGCCAGCCCCCGCTGTCCTATCCTATCTTCAGCTCTCAGGCAGGTGGGAGGGGAGGGGTTCAGGCCCCTATTTTAGACGTGCACTAACTAGTTCATTCCAACAAACCTTTGACCCGCGTGTCGTAAATCGCCAAACAACTGCACAGCCTGGCCTGGTCCGTGCCACCCACTGCGCCGCCGGCAGCATGTGTAGAATGGGCATGTCGCATGCCAGCAGGGATGTAACTCAATAGCCTCTCTAGCTCCTGCATTTCCCATGGATGAGCTAGAGGGCTAGAGGGAGAGGTGCAGTGGCCACGTGAATGCTCCACAGCTAAAGGCATGGGGCCCCTGGGTATCGTAAGGTTGAGCGTCGCACCAGTAGCAGTAGTAGATAGGGACATATTTTTACCAGGGCTTTGGATTTATCATTGCTGCATGGGCTATGTCACGACACGCTAATCAGAGCTAATGCTAATGCTAATGCGAATGTAGGCTCCCAGCACTCAGCACTTCAACCCACCCTGCAGAATCTCTATCTCTATCTCTATCTCTATCTCTATCTCTATCTCTATCTCTCTCTCTCTCTCTCTCTCTCTCTCTCTCTCTCTCACTCTCTCTCTTTCTCTTTCGCTCTCTGCCTCTGTCCCTGTCTCTCTCTTTCTCTCTCCCTCACTCTTCCTCTCAATCGCTCGCTCACTTTCCACTCTGTTCATCTGTCTGTCTGTGTCGGTCTCTCTCTGTGCAGTTGGCACATTACATCAAATTTGATATTTGTGATACACAGAAATAATTTTATGACATTAGCTGTATTTTTAAAGTAATTTTTCCTCCTCTTTGACATGCAATTAGATCCCTATAAACGGGACCTCTTGTGCACAGGGACGTTTTTGGATGGAAGCCAAGCGTGGAGAGGGACCCGAACAGGGTTAAGTGACACCCCCAATTAGTGACGGTAACTGGTTCAAAAAGCATTGCATTGGCCACAAAGAGAGCATAGGAAGTCTGTCATCTATTATTTGTTTGGAGAAATGGTCAATGCTATAAAATATCATAGCCGTATTTCCATTTCACTGAATATATTGCTAAAGTTTGCTGATGATATAGAGGTGATCGGTTTTCTTTGCTCTTCGTTTCATTGGTTGTTTTGGGGTAGGGATACAGGGAACCAGGCCTACTTTCAAACAATACCCTCTGTTGCTATAGCAACGGCTCAAACATCTCCGCATAATGAGTAGGATTAAATACTGGCAGCATGGTGGCTTGGATCTCTTTAGCCAATGAATCTCCAAACGAAGAGTCCAATACATCCAACAGTCAGTGGTAGAATACATTGTCAGATCGATTTTCCACTTGCATGTTCCTAGGAAATGTGATATCCTATACTACTGTCACATTCATTACTGCATAGTCACAAAATGAACATATTATGATTAATGCAAATTAAATTTTTGTCATTTAGCAGACAGTCTTATCCAGTGTGACTTACTGTTATTAATCTACAGACAGATATTTTGCGGGTTTATCTATACATGATGGTACGCTATAAATTAAAACGCTATAGAAATGTAATTGAGTGCTTTGAACTGGACACATTAAGGACACATTTTGGGGTGTGTCAGGGTTGAAGGGTCAATGACTCAGCAGACCTATAGTATGTGTGACATTTCCAACGTGAAATTTTTCAACCAATGGTAGTTATACAGACAGGATATTCTTCCTCTCAGATGTAGGTGGAAATCTCAGAGTCCTTATATTCAGGGACAATCTTTTAGAAAATAAATGTAGATTTGTATGTAGTTTCCCTTGTCACGGATCAAGCGTCTATTCATCACCTCCCAAACCCTCCTCCCCTCCCTCTTCCTCCTCCTCTCCCTCCCTCCCTCCCTTCCTCCCCTCTCTACTTCCCTCCAGCCTTCTGCTGTGGGCTGCTCTCTTTTAGGTCTGAAGCGGAGGCAGGCGAGAGGCACAGTCTGGGCCTCATTTGCATGTGAAAGTCGGGGGTGAGCTGCGCGCTCAGGGAGTCAACAGCAGGCTGGGGAGCTCTCCATTCAATTCTCATTTCCTTCTCTGACAATCGTCATTGAATCAATCATGTTTGCTCGGCCCTTTTGCCGCAGCCACCCCCAATTGCAATTGACGTACATTGTCACTCAGGGAACGCGGCCATGTCTGCCCCTCTTGAGCCTTCACCTCGAGTGTTCACCTCAGCACAGCCCTGGAAGACACACACACACCTACCCCCCCCCCCCCCCCCCCCCACACACACCCTTCTCCAAGCCCGTCACCTCCTGTTTAGGTCACATGACTCCTGTCACTATCCGTCACATCGTGACAGCACTTAGAGGGGCTGATTTATCTAATTAGCAATCAATTAGCTTGTTACCACTGGCTGTAATTACCTTTTATAGAGAAAAGAGGAGTGCAGCTGGTGTCACTAATAAAACCTGGGTGTCTGGTCCCTCCCCTCCCTCCCCTCTCGGCCTAGCAGGCTGACAGAATTATAGGCAGGGGCCCGAAGAGCAAACACAGTCTCCAAGGGGCTCTTCTTCCTCTGTAATGTGCTGAAATCCCCCTTTAATGAATATAGGGTCACCCAAATGGGGAAATCATAGGAAGGGTTTAGGGCAGGGTTCCTCAACTGGCGGCCCGCGGGCCGAATTTGGCCTGGTTTTATTTGGCTACCCAAAGTATTCTGAGCATAAATAAATAAATATTAAAAAAATGTAATTGTTGGAAAAACTGTAAAAACACCAGGAAATTAGCTCCAAGTGATATCAATTTCGAAAATCTGTTCGCAAGTATTCCCACGCATAATAGAGAGACACGTGATTGTATACAAATGGAAGCAAGGTTTGAAATTAATGTTTTAGTCAAATGTAATATCTGTTTAGGCTTCTTGTGGTCAATCTGCAGTCTACAAATTATTCGTAATTATCTTCCGACCCCCTGACCATCCGCTCAAGGAAAAATCGTCCCGTGCCTGAAAAAAGGATCCCCGCTATAGGGTCAGTTTTGAGTGCTGCTTCTAAGTTAGTGAGGGATACTGCTGATTCACTGATACTGGTGTTACTGAACTTTGCATGTATATTAATGTTATACAAAAAAATGCCCAGGGTATCCTCTCTTAATGCAATATCAATGATTTCTGTGTTTCTACTATTGTTATTCATTGTTTAATGCTGTCGACTGGCTCTGAAGTTTTTTCTTGGTGGGTTTCCTCAACGTTTAATTGTTCTTCCTGTCTTTCATACAGTGACAATCTGTAATCCCAGGCACATTGTCTTTACAGAGACACTCCACTCAACACCTCATCCTCAATTCTCCTTCTGCTTCCACAGCATCCATTGGAAGCAGAAGAGCGAATGAGACAAGGAGAGGAAGCCACTTTAGACTGTTGAAAAGAAGCCATCGTCTTTACAGAGCTGTCTACTCAACACTTCCACCTTTTCACCTCTCTCTTCATCTCCATCACAGCATCCTCAGCCATCAAATTCACCAATTTTTTTTTAAATTCATCCTTTTTAATTCATCCTGCTTTCTCCCCACGACTATCCCTATCCATGCTTTAATACGATTTATGAAAGTCTCACCATTTGGAATCCTTTAATCCTAATACAAGGCTTATCCCCGACCCATGTGAAAATATAATTCACGAATAGCACGGCTATATGAGTCTTAGAAATATCTCTTTTCAGCCATGCCTTACTCCATACTCCCAACAGCATCGGGACAACAATAGTCCCCTCTGACAGGCAAGGTTAATCCTATATGTTCGTATTATGCAGGGTCAACCTCCAGCTCATATAGCTAGGCTGGTGTCATTCATTTGAAATGTCCAACCTGCTTGCACACATAGTCCCTGGGCACACAATGACTCGCTACATTAGCTAAATGCCGGAGCTGGAGCCTCGGCGTAGGTAAGAATTGTGGCTCGTTCATCATCCTGCTCGCTCCAATCTAAGTGTTCTTTTATCAGTGCCCCTCTCGCTGGCGATGATCTCGCTGATGTCATCGTGCATGACATAAATCAGGTGTCAGGAGACGCCTGCGCTCTCCCATAATGTCCCATAATTCCCTATTAGCCGCCGTGTTCCAAAATCATTATCGACAAATGAATGAGCGGAGATGGCCATTGGACAGCGGAGACACGCCCGGTCTGGAGCTGTCATATAATCGGTCTGGCCAATCGGATGGCAGGAAACAGACATGAGATTTTTGGGATCAGCAAACAAAGAAAAAATATCATCACAGAAGTCAGGTTTGTATTATTCAGATTAGTTTAGATCAAAAGTGAAAGATTGTGAAAGTGAAAGTATTTAGTACAGTAGGTGTCATCAGCTTTAAGTTGACCAGACTACTGATCCTAAAAGAGGCCAATCCAAACACACCCATGCGTGCAGTCTTGTCTCAGTGAACTCTCATTTTCTCTTTCAAGCTCTTCCTGGGGTCAGGAATGAGGTCATTTCCTGCCCTCTCTGATCAGACCTGGGGGAGAGGTTAGAAGCGGGTTTGGACACTACAGATGTGACATGAATGAAGAAAGACTAGTTTCTCATGATCCCAGAATTTTGTGGAATCCTTGTTCGTGTTGTTGACCATTTCTCATGGGACAACATCAATACTGATGAGTCCAGCGGGCCCCTGAACCAGACCGGTTTAAACTGCCATATGCAAAAGTACATTTAGATTTTCATACAATCAAGTCAAATATGATACTAAGCCAAATATTTAAACCTAAAAAGGCGAATTGATAGTTCTCTTGCTAAAGTGTTACATTATAGAATTTGGGGCGGCAGGTAGCCTAGCGGTTAAGAGCGTTGGGTCAATAACCGAAAAGTCGCTGGTTTGAATCCCTGAGCCGACTAGGTGAAAAATTTGCCGATGTGCCATTGAGCAAGGCACTTAACCCTAATTGCTCCTATAAGACGCTCTGGATAAGAGTGTCTGCTAAATGACGTAAAAGTGTTGTAATGTCCCGTGTTCTGCTGCACTTCAAATGATACAATGCTGTAATGATTCTAAAGCACTTGTGTTACTAAATAAACATTTTGATTAAAGGGACTTACGTGCTCAAGTGGCTACATTTAATGTCCATATATCCTCCTACCTAAATAGCCCTCTCTGAGCAGACAATACAGAGGAAGGCTGAACATCCCTATTAATGTGAGAGAAGGAAGCTCCTCTGACTGGAGGAATAACACAGCTGAGATGTCCCCATAATAGCCCTCATCCCTCATCCACAGGGAAACACTAGGACCTGCCAGTCAGCTCATCAATGGCTCTCTCATTCTGATTAATTGATTCTCTCTCTGGCTAGGCCCTCTCCTTAGCCACAGCGCACCACAGCGCTCTCCAGTGAAATCAATCAATTCCTAAACCAATTCTAAATAGATAGCTTTGGCGCTGGAACCTGTGCCAGACAACAAGTGAACCGCCCCCCTAAAAAAAGTAATTTCCCTCACGCTAACATTTGCCATTCATCATCCGCAACTACTACTGTTTGTGACGGCTTGTTGGCATAATAACCGGAAGGTAGTGTACAATTATCTAGCTCTCAGGGACACTTTGCAGGAAGCTTTGCAGCCAGGTAGCTCAGACCATAGATCGTTTCTTTTGTTGCTGTCTTCTTATGGAATAAAATACCTAGTTTCTAGTATGCCTAAGTTGCTTATTTGTGAAAGATGAGATGAATAACAGCTCCCTCAGTAGTCTACGTGGGGGGACATGCATAGGAGTAAAAAGTAGAATACTATTGGTCAGTTGGATCAAAATGTAGTTCTTTGATGAAAACATCAAACAACCCAAACTGGCTTTTCTGTCTCCGTCTTCCTCTGCCGTTTTGTTCATGCGTTTTTACCTCTTCCATCTCACCATCAGGGTTCTCTCTACAGCAGCATGTTTGCTTGGCCATGCATGGCAGCAGAACCAGCCCCAGACAAAGGGCCACTTGGGAGAGCAAGGAAGAGGCACTGTAGCGGATGACACCAGCACATATCCCCTGAACCTGCTCACTGTGTCAGCAGCCAATCACATTGAAGGACTGGAGGAGCACCAGGCACCATGAGAACAGCTTTTCCAATCGAGCACTTTGGTTGGCAGCCAAGTGCACGTTGCCATTTGATGGCAAACTCACTGGTACACCTGTTCCCACCAGCTGGCAAACATAACCTATGTCACGGGGATATGTCAGAGAAATGCAGGTTCGCTCTGTGAGACGACACTGTGTGTGTGTGTGTGTGTGTGTGAGTGTATGTGAGTGTGTGCGCTTCCTCACACTCTTCTTGTATGTGAGTATGTATAAGACAAGCCAAACAAGCGACATAAATGGATGCCTTTTTTCTGCATGTGTATTTTTTGCGGCTTGCGTCCTCCTCCTCGACCCCAGATGTGTGCTGGTAGTGATAAAAACCCAGAGCTATAGAAGACATCCACTCCTAGTCTCCCACATCAATAGGGGATATGGCATTTGCATGGAGTAATTATGGCTGGCTGGCCCAGGCTTTGTAATGACAGTCACTGGGGTGCTGTTGAGAAATTACCGTTCAATGGCTGCCTAAATAGGTGAGAAATAAAGGGGAAAGAGGTCAGTTGGGCATGATGTTCTTTGCTGCTTGATATTCTGCGCTCTGTGATAAATTGAATTGCAAAGATGCTTTGTTGTGCTCAGAGGAAGGGAGCCGGTCCAGTTTATCAAGGGAGATAACAATGCATAATAAACAAGATGGCCCCTATAGTCTGTGTCCTAGTATGGGCCCAATATCACCTCTAGTGTTGACACAAACCAGATTATCTGACACTGTGATTCAAGCGCTGTCTAAAACTGTAAAAAACTGTATAAAACTGTATACAACTGTATCAAACTGTATGCAACTGTATGAAACTGTATCAGACTGTATCAGACTTTATCAAACCATATTTTATGCAGAGAAATATGTTCCTGTGGAGATTTTCACCTTTTCTTTGATATTAAAACGAAATAGATAAATCCTCACAATATTGACATTTTGATCCAATATTCACCCATAAATGATACATATAGTAAATATCTGTCAATCAAAATGGGTCCAGTTGATTTCGAAGCCATGTCTTTGTGCAGTGTGGCGTGTTAGCCCGTTGCCAAGGCCCTCTCTCTATTACATTCCCAACAGAGGATAATAATGTTCTAGACATGAGTGAACACACTCAACGGAGGCCGACGTTTAGGCCTGCATCCTGACATCAGACGCCAAGCAGCCTGTAAATGTAAATCCAGACAGATTAGATATCTGTCTGCAGTGTCTGTCTGCCCTGAAAATAGACTTCATGGAGAACTCACTCAGTCATCCAGCCAGCGCATTCCTAAATTATTACATTCACTTTACACTGAAACCCAAACCTTTGACCTGACGTTTTTACGGCCATTACCTATTTAGCAACGTCTTACAACGCAAGAGTGAAATCCAGTCTCAGATAGCACGAAATCGCAGATCCAAATGTGTAAACCGTAACATACCTGACTTTAAATCAGGGATCTAGTATCTTTCTCACGAATGCACACAAACACACACAAGCTCAGACGTTAGTTTGAATAAGCTGTTTTAAGGATAGTATTGTAAAACTACGGACACTATCACCACCCAGGACACAATCATGTACCGTAATAATAAAACAATATTAGTTATATTGCAGATAGAAATTGGTGTCGTTACATGCCCGTGATGACTTATGGTCTTGAATTGCCTGGTAATTTTCTGTTTCTGCTGAGCCTGAAATTGCTGCAGACAGAGCTATAGAGCATGTGTGTGTGTGTGTGTGTGTGTGTGTGTGTGTGTGTGTACGTGTGTGTACGTGTGTGTGTGTGTACGTGTGTGTACGTGTGTATGTGTGTACGTGTGTGTGTGTGTGTACGTGTGTGTGTGTGTGTGTGTGTGTGTGTGTGTGTGTGTGTGTGTGTGTGTGTGTGTGTGTGTGTGTGTGTGTGTGTGTGTGTGTGTGTGTGTGTGTGTGTGTGTGTGTGTGTGTGTGTACGTGTGTATGTGTGTACGTGTGTGTGTGTGTACATGTGTGTGTGTGTGTGTGTGTGTACTTGTACGTGTGTGTCAGCATCATCGCTCCATCTCCCCCACGGCTCCTGGGAGCTGACAACTGGATAATAGCCTTTTTACTTTTCCAGAACAGGGGCCTGGAGAGCCCCTGTGATTATAATTCATTATTCAAATAGAAAGGTGAGGAGAAACTGCTCAAGAAAAGTAAGAGGAAGATAATAGCATCATTACATTTTATTTATAATTCAGATTTTTGCAAACGTGGCAAGTCACAGTAATGCGGGACTAGAGGGATTTCTCTTGGCTTTCTGAAGGGCGGGTATGCATCAACCCATCGTGGGAGAGATAAAGATGAACAGATTTGAAAAGGGTACATTCCTAAGAGGGAGATTGAGAGCTGAGATGGGGGTTGTGATATGGTACTGTATGTGCATAGTGTTGCATCTGCCATTAAGTCAAAAACCTAGATGCTTTTGAATTCAAAGAGATAGAGAGCAATTGGTTCCTGAACTGTCTTCACCAGCAAGTGGATTTCCCAACGAGCCTAATAGAGAAGGAATCTCACATTTGTCCTCCAGCTGATTCCCTTAAACACAGGGGGCCCAGCTCAATAACTTTATTTTTGGCCATCCATGAAGTTTATAAGGTCTAACAGATGTCACCATTAACTCTCTAGTGCTCCACACACTTGAGAGACAGCAGAAAGACAAGGCTTGTGGTAAAATTGCAATAGCGTCCTCTGCTTTGTTGTTAAAAAAGAGGGAAACGTGTGGGCCAACATGACTTATCCTAGCTGTTTAAAACTCAGGAAAATGGACGTTCTTGAACAAAGGCAGAAGAACTGTTTCCCTGCCCATACTAGCGCTTGACATACAGGTACTTTCGGTCTACTCCTTTTATTGTCGGGTTAAAAGTACTACTTCGATTAGTCCATAAAAATATCCTTAACTAAAACAAGGCTAAGAAAAAGAAACATTCCATCCGTGCCTGGGATGACTAAATACAAGCTAAAATTGTCAACCCAATTGCTCTGCCACACCAGACCTCCATCCACATCAAATATCATAATAAACGACTTGTTCACCATAAGCTTTTTGAAATTAAATTATGACAAATCTCTTTCATGGCCATACCGAGGAGTGTTTCGAATATCCAACCTTTTTTTGCTGCCATCCTTTTCAACTTCTGGTTCCAGGAATCCAAGCTTTGACTGAGTAACCCCCACCTACTGTATACCGAGACGTATAAGTATTCCCTCACCTCAAGGATTGTAATAACATTAGCTAGCTGGCCACAGACGAGAAAAGGCACTGTCTGTTCATACAGAGATCTCACTATGGGGGTCTGACCGAGTGTGTATGAAGGCTATAACGTTGACCCATATTTGTTTGCATAGGAAATACGAGGCGGATACCCATGGTGCTTTGATGTCTGTGATCTCCATAGAGTCATGCCAGGGAAGACATATTATCCTGAGTTTGTTGGTATCTGGTGAGAAACTGGTAGGAAACCAAGGAAAGTCCTCTCCATATTTCCATACTTCCTGGCATGTCCACGGGTTTTCTCCAAAAGACCCTTGCCAGGTGTGGCAGCCAAAGTGCATCTAACATATCACAACAGCAGCACAGTTTGGCAAGAGTAAGCTAAAACCACTCATGTTGCACAAACACTCACTTTTTTGGAAGTGACCCTGAAAATTGCCCAAGACTGTTCCTAGTTGTGTGAAGTAATGTTCCCTGGAGGTCTTGACTACAAGGTTCATGTTCACGTAGTTGAAATCGGCTGATATGACGTTGCCTCTATATTTCTTCCTCTCCACTTGATCTTTGCTTTATGCCTGTATTTTGTCAATGTTTCCGATTGCATATTTCCCTATAATTACATTTAAAAATACATGTTAGAATCCATATCACTTATACCCTGATTACCAACATGTCACATCCATGTCGCCTCTGTTGCCCCAGGAGATAATGGGACCCCATAGAAAGCAGCAAAAAGCAGTCAAGCACGCAGATAGCATCTGTATCGTCTACACTATCTCCCCCGTCACTGACTCATGACACACACCGCCTTCACAAGCAGCCGCCACCGCCTGCACTGGACCAGGAAACAGCACCACTGCTGTTAGGCCTAATAGCAGAAAACCTTTCTTTAATTGCAGCCAATTACAAGCAACAACTACTAGATAGGGCTTGAGTATAGTCTCCTGTGTAATTAAACAGTTAACAAAAGAGAGACTTCTTTCCATTGGTAATTGCCACCTACGGTATTTGGATCCAGGATCCAAAGCAGACCATTTAAACTGAGGACACCTTTAGCTACCACAACAGATACCGATCCAGACTCCTGTCATGTCTAGGAGGCACTGACTGTAAGCTGTCCTGATCTGCTGGAGGATGATGAAGCAGGGGGAACCTGACCTTGTGGCAGAGGGGGTGGAGGACTGTCATTAGCATGGCACCAGGAAGGCTGTTCCTCTGCCCTGACAGCAGACGCTGTCCTGATAAGAGTGAGGGATAAACTCTGGACACCCACCCCTGATTCCCCATTCCCCTATCCCCCTACCTCCCATCCCTCAAGCAGGCTGTCCCAATCTAGCCCCGAAAGGCACGAATGGACCAGATCTTATTTATGGACAAAAGTACAGGTGAAAATAGTAGCATCCTCTAAGGATCCCTAAAAAGTAAGCTGGGGGTATTTTTGCTGTGTTACCTTATTTCTTTTAGAAAAAGCCAGAGAGGATAGAGATGGTTGACCAGACCTAGACATCCATGTCCTGTTTGATCGCTTGATATCATGTCTTTCCCATGAGGCATCGTATCTGAATGCAGGCTAGCAATATAGCCTTTGAAACCTTGAGTCTCAATCACACTCGTGTGTTGTGAGTTTCGGTTTGTTTTCTTGCGCTAACATGAGAAATGCTGCCAAGTAAAGCCTCTGTAAGCTCCATCAATACAGGCAGGATGGTGAGGGCTCAGAGATAGGTTGGGAAACAAACAGACTGAGGAGGTTGATTCAGATGGGGGTTGCAGTCTAATTACAGTAATCTAATGGCACAGATAGGTGTTTCCACTGATGACTGTGACGTGTTGTGCAGGGACGTCGTCATGCAATGCAGTGGTACCCCTCCAACAGTGAGGGAGACTCTAGTCGTGCCTGGCTTCCTCACAAGCATCCTCGCACCCACCCTGCCGCTCCTCCCCCCTCACCTAGTCCCACCGTGCGCACAGGGAATTGTGGGAAGACTGATGTCTGCCCCACTTTAGCTAATTAATCATGTTGTGAAACTCCGCTTTGCAGGAAGGGAGTGCAGAACTGGGAACGCGTGGCTGGATGAGAGGCTTTTCCACGGTGGAGATATATCATTGCACGCTGGGGTGACACGGAGGAGGAATGTGCGCCCCATTTTCATCGAGATCCCCGACTCCGCTATTGCCATCTTTCTCCACGTCAGCCAAGCATCCCCTTTAACACAGTGCATAACTAAATGCACGAGTTACATCAGGTCATTGTCTGTGAACCTACGGTATATACCCGATTTATCTTATCAGAGAGCCTGCCAGGTAAGAGCTTGGCCTCATCCTGTGGGGATGGCTAAATATGAGCCTTCTTGGTGTTGAGCCCCCCAACTGAATCCTACCAGTTGTGTTGATTGGTTCCAGCTGCGGTGGGGTGAGGAGCAATGTAGTTTGGAACCACTGCAGGGTTCACAGGACGAGAGAGTTATAGGCCGTCCCAAAGCAGGACACCCCCTATGGGCTCCTCTAATGAACTTCACAGGGTGCTTGTAGACTAGAGGAGAAGATAGGAGGAGAGAGGAGGTACTCTGGCTGCAGTTCAGAGACAGAACGAAGTCACTCCATCTTTCATTCAAGGAAGATGTAGTGCCAAATACCATCCCTGAGAAAATAAGAGGGGTTGACGATACTCTGTCTTTCTTGTTTTTTGTGTGTGTTTCTTTTGTCTTAGTCCATAAAAACACAATACATAGTGTGCAATGTGAATATTACCCAGATTAATTAACAATTCAAATGTATGATTTCAGTTAGCTAGCTAGTAGCTAGTAAGCTAGCTACAGGGGTAGCTAAATGTTACAAATAGCTAATTGATTCAACTTCTGTAGGCAAGTTAGTCAACAAGCGAATTAACTGATTGGGGGAAAGCATTGTTAGCCTCTCAACTTGTAATTTATCAGATCACTGGGCCAATTGGTGCTGCTTTAGCAGGGTGGCTAGCATATTCTTCGGACACCTCTTAGTTCTTCCATGTTGTTGCATCTCCATTGACTCCATGCCACACTTACAAATCCCCAGAGCAAAATCTACATTTACAATCTACATCCACCGTAAACCTCCATTTCACTTTAGAGGTGGTCAGATCGGGCAGTACTGAGCTCTTTTCAACCCTGATTCAATAAATCCTCACCTCTTCCCATCGGATCCCACCATGTTGGATTGATTTTGACCTACAGCTGACTCCTAAACTCAATAAACATGAACAACACAGTGATCAAGGCGATATCTAATTGTTGCTTTTGGCTCCCTGTCCGGGGTGCGAGGCTGTGATGTGAAATCACCAAAGGGTCTTGGATGCTAGACTAAATATATGCCATTCATCCGTGCTCTTGTTCTGTGTTTGCAAACTTTTCTGAGTTTTCTACACTGACCCTAGGAGTGCCGTTGCCTAATGAAAATCTGCTGTCAGTTTGTGATTGATTGCACGCACAGCCAATTGGATCCCCACTATTCTCGAAATTGATTTCAGGTAAACCAACAGTTCTTCATTGCACAAAACGGAGAAGTGATTCAATCATTCCCTTCTTCCATCTTATATTGCATAAAAGAAAGAGCCATGTGGCGGAGCACAGTGCCGTGTAGATTCTTCTAAACCATATGTGCAACAGTGTACCGAACAGTTTCATTTTTTCCCTCCATTGAAAAAATGTGTGCCAGATGAATTAGAGAAATATATATCAGAGAAAATGACTTCTTTACAAAGCCCGGGTCATGTACATTTGTAGGCTTTAAGAAGCCTCCGTGAGTTATCATGTTATCATTCCTTCTAGTCAGTACATTACTATTCAGAGGATCGCTGATGCTCGGATTATGTTTCACTCCTTGTTTCTTCTGGGCCCTCGGGTTCCTGACCCGCTGAGCCCACTCATACCTGGGAGACTTTTAGGACTTCATAAGTTTTCCCAGGAAAAAGCCACAAGACTGATTTAGCTGTAATCGTATACAATATCTTTATAGATGCCAGATCTTTCTCATTGCCAGGCCAGGGTAGACTCAAAGATAGAAGCCTATGGAAATGACATTCTCCTCTCTTAAATTACGGGGTGACTGAAGAACAGAGCCATTGTAAACTGTGTGAAGTGAGTTAAAAAACTGCCATAAGACAGCGTTCAGTCATCAGCCTCCTCTCCATTGAGCTGGACAGTTAATGCATCAAGCACAGAAGAGGATATGTGATAGTTTAGGGAACCCAAGGCTTTAGATATATACATTCATCTGTGATCCTGTGCCGTAATGTTAGTCAACTTGTAACCTAATGCGCAGAGCTTCATGTTTGATGATGGCGCCGAGAGCATGAGCGAAGAACACTATTCAATTCAAAGAGAGAGAGAGAAGGAGAGACATGGAGAGGGGGAAAGAGACAAACTAGAGAGAGAGAGAGAGAGAGAGAGAGAGAGAGGTCTCACCGCAGTCCAGACCCATGCTGCTAAATAGTTTAAGGCACATGCTGAAAGCTGGACATTGCTAGACGGTGTACTTGTTTACTAGTGATGAGAGATGATTTCATTGGACTTGACTGGGGAAAAGTGTCATCTGATATGCCTCATACCAAGAGATTAAGTATTAGTCCATAATCATGGCACGACTCTAATGCTATATCAGCCTGGGATACACCACAGGCCATTGGTTTATATTGTGCAAGGTTTCAATTTGTAGGTATATCTTTCGGGTTATTTAATTCACAAGAAAAAGCTATCTATATTTTCTTTATAGTGATTTATAAAAATATGTTTTACCCTTGAACTCATCTATAGATATTGCTCTGTAAAACGTTCGCTGCTATTCAAATTGTTTACTTTCTTGTTATCAGATTGATCATTGTAGTCATTTCCAACAAAAATCTTGGTCATAACAAACAGCCAGGAAGGGGAATTGAGTCTGTAAAGACTGCACAAACGAGCGATGTACTGTAGACTATTTAGTGTGTTACCAACGCAGATGTCAGAACCCAGCTTTCTAAGGTATTACCGCAGGTTATTTGATCCGACACAAAACATGGCAGATCTATCTTGCTAATGTACAGCAGAGAACTGAAACAAAATGATCCCCCCCCCTGAAAATAACTTTGGGAAGATATTGAATTAAAGAGGCTTTCTCTTCATTCTTCCATAATAGTATCAGCGTTGACATTGTTGTTTTTATTGACATGTGTTCGATTTAGGAAAATTGAAAGCGTGTTTCAAGGGTCGTGCAATATGGTTTTGAGTTAAGTGCTCTCTTAGTTGTGGCTTGAAACAGGCAGAACATGCTGGTATACCTATATACCATTCAGCCTTCATACAGTCGGCTCTGAATAGGCCTTAAGAGTCTGTTAGCAATGCTAATGGCTAGTACAGTAGTCCACTAATAAGATGCTACGGTTGTTGTTTTACAATGGTGTTAGGCTTACTCCATGGTGACACGTCAAGAACCATCCAAACAAACTGTGGTAAGGCAAGACATTCTGTTAAAGGGTACAGTATATAATCATGGACAGAGCATGCAATATGACACTACATTCAGCTATTTGTAGCTATTGGTTTTTACCTTATGTTGTCCAAAGGCTTATGAACAGAGAAACCCCAATTTAGCCATTTCAGATTTTTTTTAAAGACTGAGGTTGGGCCGGGCCCATATGGCGTCCATCTTGAATGTACTACATAAATCTACTCAAGTTGACAGCACTGGATCAAGACACCAAACAAACCGTCTTCCCATACTACTGAGGGTGCTGCGAAGGTTGTCTCCAGGAGTTTGGTTTGGCCAATGTAATAACATACAAAGAGACGTCCTTCAGCACCGCCTGAATCCGTCCATAAGAAAGAGAAAGCTGTTTAGTGGTTGTAGACATATGAACTTTGGCTGAACCCCAGATTTTGGCAGCCTCCATTACTGCCTGCTTGGGATGAGGTATTTGGGTTTGAATCTGAGAAGCTGACATCAGGCAGACAGCAAGATGTGATATCTTATTTTCCTGAGTCGCACTGACACAAATTCAACACCACGTATTATTTTCTTATGCCAGTAGAAGTTGCACCAAGACGTTTGACAGTCCACGTGCAGATGGGAACAGGCTGTTGGCTTTTAATTCAAATAATTGTTTTCATGGAGAATAAAGACATTCTCCGTGTCATAGTTCAGACTTTTTGATTGAAGAAATCCTTGACCCCTCGAGAGCCATCAAATTAAGCGAAAGGAACTCTGATGCATGTGCATGCAATTGTATCTGCCAATCATGGTTGAGTATAAGACACTTGGACACTCCTTCATTCTGTGTATTTTGTCTTTCTCTCTCTGTGTGTGTGTGTGTGTATGTGTGTGTGTGTGTGTGTGTGTGCGTGCGTGCGTGCGTGCGTGCGTGCGTGCGTGCGTGCGTGCGTGCGTGTGCGTGTGTGTGTTGTGCGCATGTGTGTGTGTGCATGATAAGGGAGAAAAAGGAGAAGGAAACTGATGGTAAAATAAAATATACGTTTCATAGTTCTAGGGAATCTAAGAACATTGGAATTCAAAAGCATTCAATTGGCAATCAGGTACTGTATGTGGTATATGGTAATAATAATGAAGTAATTGCTTTGATGGGAAAGAGTCAAGTCAGTTGGTCAGTCAGGGTGACAGGGCGTAACTGACATTAACAGATAGAGCTTAACATTTTGTAGAAATTTGACATGGTAATTTCCCACAGTGTTTACCCAACCACTATTGAATTGTATTGTCCTATGCCAATAGCTCCCTTGCAGCCACACTTCTTTGCTTTGCTGACAGTGACTCCGACGTTTAAAGCTGAACAAACACTGCTCTTCATAAGCCGAGTTGAAATTGGCCCTCTTCAGGCATATCCATTTGAACAGATGTGTTGATTAAGAGAAACATCTAATTTCATGCTGTAGCAGACCCCACTAGCTCAAACTTGCAAAACCGGTAGTTGTGATTGTTGTTGTGCCAGCCTACAATGCTGTGTGATCGATGAGAATGTATTGGGTGCTTTGAGTGTATATCATCTCAAAACAGAGAATATGTTGTTCACTATTTTATCAATGTTTTTTTTAAAGATGTAACAACCTACCACAATATATGGGCATTGGGTGTGCTGTTTATGAATGGCATTGAGCCATTGTATTGCTTCATTTCTATTGCCTGAACTTTTCGAGAGTCTACATAGCTTTTAGCTATATTACTATAGTTAGCTTGGTAATCCAGGTCTATGTCGTCTCGAGGCTGTATTTTTACATATAGGTTCTGTTGGGAAGGAAAGTTGATATGGATAGGGAGCTCTTTGGGAGCAACATCTTTGGGACATGGCCACCCACTTCTATGCCACAACTACACATTCCACCACGAACAGCCCTGGCAAGGCAAGAATGCGACGCAAGGCTGCTAAAGCGATGGGCATTAGCATAAGTGCCATGTTCGATCCATCAGCCGGCGACTTTAATGACTTCTGCTCCTCTCCTTCTCCCGACTTGGCCTTGTTTGCCGAGAAAGTCGTGAACCCGGAGAAGTCGAGAAGACTCGAAGAAAGAGGAGCGGCATCTTGTTTAAATTGATATTGCTCTTAAAGTAATATGGAGCAGATTTCTGGATTCGGAGAGAGAGGGAGGATTGGCGGTAATTTCCTTTCATGCTCATCTTCTATCTCTGAAGTCACTCCTAAGATAAGCATAAGGAGCCCAGATGCAAAAAGAAGGACTTCTCTATCATTAGACGTTTTGTGTACACAACCCCAGAACGCAGCCTGGCAGGCTGAAGCCACTGACTGTCACACTCCCGTCTCCATCTCTCTGTCACTTTGATATTTTACTAACATAGAGTCATCCTACTTGTTGACTATGGCAATGTAGTTGGAAAAGATAACAACAATAGCTATGAAGCAATCATGCTTCTGCCAAACGGCTGAGATCCAAACTATATTTAGATGGGATTTGATTGAAATATTCCAGAAATGATGATGTTTTGAAAGATCTGGACATACATGCTACTACTATTGTGAATAATAGATGCTTTTACACTATTGCCATATGTGTACAGTATATTGCCATATTGCCGCTGAGTATCCCCTACTGGATACTCAGCAGTACCTACCTTGCTTGCTAGCTTGCTAGCACTCACACGAGGGCAAAGCTAGCAGGGCAAGGAGGAATACAAGTGCTAGTTAAAATGTACTGTTACCGATTGTGCGCTAGAAATGTATAAGTAATTTCCGATTGAGCCGACATATGCAGCGTTAACTGCAAATTAAGTCTACGCTAACGCGGGAACATTGCCGAGTTAGCGCGGGAACAAAATTTTAATCACGTTGTAACGTTGAACTTCCGCGATATGTATTGAATAGAGCCTAAGAATTTTCTACCCAGGCTAACATGGGTTAAGCACAGCTATCTAAACCTAGTAGAAAGATCTAGACTGACCATGAAATGAAAACCTAGGCTAGATTTAGCTCTGCTCTACAGTATGTGGTAGGGTAAAAGTGGGCTAGCTTGATGCTATCACATGGCAAGGAGCCAGCAGTCATCTGTTAGTGGTCTGTTGGCTTGTTAGGGGATTCCTCATAAACATCTCTCGCCAGCTTATTAGCATGTTTTTTTTCCCATTTGGAAATGGGCTGTGATGAAAACAGTGTGGCAGTGTCACTCACAGTTCCCTGTGTCCGCTCAGATAAGCCAGGCCTGTGATCATCCTAGAGCCTGGATAGTAAACTCACCTGTTCCCCAGGCTTCTGCAGCACATGTAGGCCTCACAGTCTCACAGCTTCTCTCAGTTTTCTCTCCTCTCGGAAGAGTTGATCATGTATGTTTTGATTGAAAAAGGATGAGGAACACCTCGCTTAGTCAATCACCCTAGTCATAGACTGTTCTCTCTGCTACCGCACGGCAAGTGGTACCGGAGCGCCAAGTTTAGGTCCAAAAGGCTTCTTAACAGCTTCTACCCCCAAGCCATAAGACTCCTGAACGGCTAATTAAACAGCTACCCAGACCCCTCTTTTACGCTGCTGCTATTCTCTCTTTGTAATCTATGCATAGTCACTTTAACTCTAGCTACATGTACATATTACCTCAATTACCTCGACTAACCGGTGCCCCCACACATTGACTCTGTACCGAATACACCTGTATATAGCCTCCTTGTTATTTTACTGCTGCTGTTTAATTATTTGTTACTTTTATTTATTTGATATAATTTTTACTTAACACTTATTTTATTTTGTGGGGTTAAAACTTCTTAAAGCATTGTTGGTTAAGGGCTTGTAAGTAAGCATTTCACTGTAAGGTTGTACCTGTTGTATTCGGCGCATGTGACAAATTACATTTGATTTGATTTGATTTCGACATAGGCCTATTGTGTGCTTGCATGTGTTTGTGCGTGCATGCATGCCTGAGTACACACGTGTGTGAGTGCTTCTGTGTGAATGTGCGTGTATGTGTGTGTGTGTACTGTACGCTCCCCCTGACATCATCAATGCCGTGTTCCAACTCGGATGTTATATGGCCATGACTGTTCTGCCCGTTATGCTATTAGAGACGTAGATTTGTTAACGAGCCTACAATCCTGCGTATCCGATTCCTATTCTGGACAGTTCCGGTGTCTGTGAAATGTTCAAGCCCATTTGCCGAAGAGGATGCACTGCCACAGGCAAGACGTGAAATCCTTCACTGGTTGCCAATCTCAATGGTCAGATGAGTAAAGGAGGAATTATACACCATTTACTGTGGTAAACTACATTGCTGTGACATGTCACCTAACATCAGGTCAGAATAATCAGCAGGTACTCTTTATCGAAGAATTAGAAGTATTAGAGGATTACTGAACATTACAATGTATCAGTCTACTATGCACCTTGTAGCTATCCTTTAAAGATGAGATCTGCATAAGGTGAAACTGTTTGGCCCAGGCACATGTTTCAATGTTTTTGTTTCTGAAATGGAGCAGAGGAGCATCCAGAATTGGTTCTATTACGCGTGCAATGATGTGATTTGATGTCCGAGGGAATGAAACAGCGTTCATTGTTTGAAGTGATGTCTTTGTTGTTGTAAAATCATAAATGGCCGTGATAGTTTCAATGTTGTGGATTTCAGCTATTTAACAACTACTTACACACTTTTATAATTTTTTGATGAAAGGGTTTGTACTTGTCACACTAGTGTGTTTCTGCGTACACAGTCCTGGTGAAATTGTCCAGAAAAGAAATCTCCACAAGAAACATATTGACTGTATTAATACAGACTTTCTCTCTCGTCAGCCAAGTGCTACAACTACTAGCAACTAGCGAGGCTATGTGTTTCCTATGAAGCCACAGGGTCTACTGTGGAGCAGCAACATTTGTTCATGGAGATCCAACATGGCTTGTTCATGGAGATCCAACCAGTCACACCTCCCTGCTAGCTTGGCCCCTCCGTGTGGTTTGACTTTGCACCCACTTTCCCACTTGAGGACTTAATGCAAACACATGAGCACACCTGCCTTCCATTAGGGTTTCTGTCATCCACCTCACGACAAAAAGATAACACTATTTCAATCAGCTGATACGTGAGAAACAGGGCTCTAAAGAAACAGGACACACGCTTAAGAAACGAGGCGCCGCTGAAATGAACGACGTTTGCCTACACTTTGCTTCAAGTGTTTTATTTCAAACAAATGTATAGCTGACAAAATTGTTTCTACAATATGGGAAACATGTATGTTATGAAAGAGGAACATGTATCACTTCTGCTTTATCTACTCTACCTGAGTAGGAGCAATACAAATGGTCACCAATATGTAAATGTGTTGAGAAATGTAGGTGTTTATATATTTAAGAAATATGTTCCATGTTTCGTTTCTCTGTGATCTCTCTCTCTCTCTTTCTCTCTCTCTCTCTCTCTCTCTCTCTCTCTCTGTCTTTCTCTGTCTCTCTCTTTTTCCCTCTCTCTCTCTCTCTCACTCTCTTTAGTCCAAGGGGAGGAGCAGAGGGTGATGATCAGGAGATGGTTTGGTCCTCACCGGATGAGGGGACTCTGTTTGAGACTGAGTGGATTGGACATGGGCTGCTATTGGGGTTGTTGTTTGCATGGGGTGCAGCAAGTTTGCGGGATACGGTTTCCTGTCTCGGGGCACAAGGGCAAAGTGGTCCGCGTGCTGCACCTGAAACCTCTGAACCGCATTGCTGCCATTCTGCTGTGTCAAAGCAAGTGCAGGCTGTGTCTCAAATGGCACCCTATTCCCTATTTAGTGACAAAAGTAGTGCACTATATAGGGAACAGGTTGCAATTTGGTACGCCTGCCAGGATTGAGGATTGGCCGTGGTCTGGCCATGGATCTGCGTGCAGAGTGCACAGGGCCAGGGTAGGGCAGCGAGGGTTCAAGAGAAGTCATCTGTCCTGGGCTGGAAAGATTTCACGCTTCTGCCTGTCCAGATGATTTGTGCCGACCCAAGCTGACATACAGCTAGCTACCTGCTGGGAGCCTCTCCCAATGGGTTAAGTTAATGCAGATGTATCCGCCATGCTATCGATGAACACACACAAACACACATGCATAGGGGCACATGCATAGGCACACACGCAAGCGCACATAGCTGGGGCTGAGGGGCCGAAGCACCCACATGATCGACGCCACACACATACAAGGCCGTAGAGGCAGGGGCACACAAGTGCACTCACAGATGCACATTTTCCACAGACAGGAAGACAGATATAGGCACATACCAAACAGACGCAGTGTGAACATGTACTACCACAACTGTCTAAACACAAGCAACTGGGATGTATTGTGGATATTTTTGAACACACAGACACACTAAGTACATTGTGATCTTTAACATACAGGCTGATCACAACCACAACAAACCAACCAAAATCAGACTAGAGCCAAGAGAAGTTCTTATGCAATTGAAATAATTAGTAAATCATTCAATGTAATTACATCTTATTGTAATGAAGATTGTTGATGGGCTTCTCCACAAAGTTATCATTTGCAAGGAAGGAAATACATAAACGTTTTCCAATCAGATTTTGTCTTATTGCTCTGAAATCAATATACCGTTATTGTGTTAAAACACTTTGTTTTAATTGAAAACTCAATTGCTTTAGTTATTTCAATTGCCCAGTGCTTATAGTCTGTATGAGGTAGATTATACGTCAATAAGACAGACAGACAAGACACTATGTACAGTTTGATATTGATTAAATCATGATACCATCCTCAATATCAGTGATTATCTTGCTCTGTTTGATTAAAAAAACACTATTCATTATTTAATTAATATTCATCCAATCTGCATTTCATTTGTTTCATTTCAAATGCCATTCCCCAAAAGGCAAAGCACTTTACCATTGTCCGTAGAAAAGACCAAGGCTGTGTTATTGTATGGGCAGTCTTGTTGACTGGGTAAACTTCCTGTCCTGAAGTGGCAGGGATGTGTTCACATCTGGCAGGGAGATCAAGCAACGCCTCCATGTCTGTAAGAGGCAAGGGAACATCTGTGCTTTCAGACACCACCACTACAGCTGGGGAATCACCATTAAATGTGTGTGTTTGTGTGTGTGTGTAAAGTTTTTGTTTTTTTTTCCAAACTGAAAAAAGAGATCTGTTTATTCTGCAGAGATTACTTTAACAAATATTCACAAGCAAGTCTGCAGTGTTCCTTGCATCTCAGAGGATGCGGACGATTCTGTTTGCTGCTCCATTTTAGGATCTGTCATTTTGTCGGGCTGCCCAGGCATAAAGCATGTCTCTGTTTAAGGTTGGCTGGCCCTGCTTTTAGAGGATAATGGAGTTTTTTTGCATCCCTAACCTCCACCGATGAGTGTGCTTGCACGCACGCACACAAGCATGCACACACACACACACACTGACACATTCTCACCGACCACAAATACACAGATTCCAAAATATTGTTCCAATAAGCATAAGAAAGACATGTCACTTACATTAATATAAACTGAATTCCATTCATATAATTACTTCGGGTGATAAGTTTGCCATAGTTCCAATGGCAAAGGGTATCTGTTTTTATGTGTAGGATAACAGTTTGTATCTGTAGGATAACAGTTTGTATCTGTAGGATAACAGTTTGAATCTGTAGGATAACAGTTTGTATCTGTAGGATAACAGTTTGAATCTGTAGGATAACAGTTTATATCTGTAGGATAACAGTTTGTATCTGTAGGATAACAGTTTGAATCTGTAGGATAACAGTTTATATCTGTAGGACAACAGTTTATATCTGTAGGATAACAGTTTGTATCTGTAGGATAACAGTTTATATCTGTAGGATAACAGTTTGTATCTATTGGATAACAGTTTGTATCTGTTGGATAACAGTTTGTATCTATTGGATAACAGTTTGTATCTGTAGGATAACAGTTTATATCTGTAGGATAACAGTTTGTATCTGTAGGATAACAATTTATATCCGTAGGATAACAGTTTGTATCTGTTGGATAACAGTTTGTATCTATTGGATAAAAATTTGTATCTTTTGGATACAAGTTTGTATCTGTTGGATAACAGTTTGTATCTATTGGATAACAGTTTGTATCTGTAGGATAACAGTTTATCTCTTGTAGGATAAAGGTTTGTATCTGTAGGATAACAGTTTATATCTGTAGGATAACAGTTTGTATCTGTAGGATAACAGTTTATATATGTAGGATAACAGTTTGTATCTGTGGGATAACCATTTATATCTGTAGGATAACAGTTTGTATCTGTAGGGTAACAGTTTGTATCTATTGGATAACAGTGTGTATCTGTTGGATAACAATTTGAATCTATGGATGACAGTTTGTATCTGTTGAACAACAATTTGTATCTGTTGGATAACAGTTTGTATCTATTGGATAACAGTTTTTATCTATTGGATAACAGTTTGTATCTGTTGGATAACAGTTTGTATCTGTGGGATAACCGTTTATATCTGTAGGATAACAGTTTGTATCTGTAGGGTAACAGTTTGTACCTATCGGATAACAGTTTGTATCTGTTGGATAACAATTTGAATCTATTGGATGACAGTTTGTATCTGTTGAACAAAAATGTGTATCTATTGGATAACATTTTTTATCTATTGGATAACAGTTTTTATCTATTGGATAACAGTTTGTATCTGTTGGATAACAGTTTGTATCTATTGGATAACAGTTTGTATCTGTTGGATAACAGTTTGTATCTATTGGATAACAGTTTGTATCTGTAGGATAACAGTTTATATCTGTAGGATAACAGTTTGTATCTGTAGGATAACAATTTATATCCGTAGGATAACAGTTTGTATCTGTTGGATAACAGTTTGTATCTATTGGATAAAAATTTGTATCTTTTGGATACAAGTTTGTATCTGTTGGATAACAGTTTGTATCTATTGGATAACAGTTTGTATCTGTAGGATAACAGTTTATATCTGAAGGATAAAGGTTTGTATCTGTAGGATAACAGTTTATATCTGTAGGATAACAGTTTGTATCTGTAGGATAACAGTTTATATATGTAGGATAACAGTTTGTATCTGTGGGATAACCATTTATATCTGTAGGATAACAGTTTGTATCTGTAGGGTAACAGTTTGTATCTATTGGATAACAGTGTGTATCTGTTGGATAACAATTTGAATCTATGGATGACAGTTTGTATCTGTTGAACAACAATTTGTATCTGTTGGATAACAGTTTGTATCTATTGGATAACAGTTTTTATCTATTGGATAACAGTTTGTATCTGTTGGATAACAGTTTGTATCTGTGGGATAACCGTTTATATCTGTAGGATAACAGTTTGTATCTGTAGGGTAACAGTTTGTACCTATCGGATAACAGTTTGTATCTGTTGGATAACAATTTGAATCTATTGGATGACAGTTTGTATCTGTTGAACAAAAATGTGTATCTATTGGATAACATTTTTTATCTATTGGATAACAGTTTTTATCTATTGGATAACAGTTTGTATCTGTTGGATAACAGTTTGTATCTATTGGATAACAGTTTGTATCTATTGGATAACAGTTTGTATCTATTGGATAACAGTTTGTATCTATTGGATAACAGTTTTTATCTATTGGATAACAGTTTGTATCTGTTGGATAACAGTTTGTATCTATTGGATAACAGTTTGTATCTTTTGGATAACAGTTTGTATCTATTGGATAACAGTTTGTATCTGTTGGATAACAGTTTGTAAATATTGGATAACAGTTTGTATCTATTGGATCACAGTTTGTATCTATTGGATAACAGTTTGTATCTATTGGATAATAGTTTGTATCCATTGGATAAAAATTTGTATCTATTGGATAACAGTTTGTATCTGCTGGATAACATTTTGTATCTATAGGATAACAGCTTGTATCTGTTGGATAACAGCTTGTATCTGTTGGATAACAGTTTATATCTGTAGGATAACAGTTTGTATCTATTGGATAACAATTTATATATGTAGGATAACAGTTTGTATCTGTTGGCTAACAATTTATATCTGTAGGATAACCGTTTGTATCTATTGGATAACAGTTTGTATCTGTTGGATAACAATTTGAATCTATTGGATAACAGTTTGTATCTGTAGGATAACAGTTTATATCTGTAGGATAACCGTTTGTATCTATTGGATAACAGTTTGTATCTGTTGGATAACAATTTGAATCTATTGGTTAACAGTTTGTATCTGTTGGATAACAATTTGTATCTATTGGACAACAGTTTATATCTGTAGGATAACAGTTTGTATCTATTGGATTACAATTTATATCTGTAGGATAACAATTTGTATCTGTTGGATAACAGTTTGTATCTATTGGATAACAGTTTTTATCTATTGGATAACAGTTTGTATCTGTTGAATAACAGTTTGTATCTGTGGGATAACCGTTTATATCTGTAGGATAACAGTTTGTATCTGTAGGGTAACAGTTTGTATCTATTGGATAACAGTTTGTATCTGTTGGAAAACAATTTGAATCTATTGGATGACAGTTTGTATCTGTTGAACAACAATTTGTATCTGTTGGATAACAGTTTGTATCTATATGATAACAGTTTTTCTCTATTGGATAACAGTTTGTATATGTTGGATAACAGTTTGTATCTATTGGATAACAGTTTGTATCTATTGGATAACAGTTTGTATCTATTGGATAACAGTTTGTATCTATAAGATAACAGTTTTTATCCATTGGATAACAGTTTGTATCTATTGGATAACAGTTTGTATCCATTGGATAACAATTTGTATCTATTGGATAACAGTTTGTATCTGTTGGAAACCAATTTGAATCTATTGGATGACAGTTTGTATCTGTTGAACAACAATTTGTAACTGTTGAATAACAGTTTGTATCTATTGGATAATAGTTTGTATCCATTGGGTAAAAATTTGTATCTATTGGAAAACATTTTGTATCTGCTGGATAACATTTTGTATCTATAGGATAACAGTTTGTATCTGTTGGATAACAGTTTGTATCTGTTGGATAACAGTTTATATCTGTAGGATAACAGTTTGTATCTATTGGATAACAATTTATATCTGTAGGATAACAGTTTGTATCTGTAGGATAACAGTTTATATCTGTAGTATAACAGCTTGTATCCTTGGGATAACAGTTTGTATCTGTTGGAAAACAATTTATATCTGTAGGATAACCGTTTGTATCTATTGGATAACAGTTTGTATCTGTTGGATAACAATTTGAATCTATTGGTTAACAGTTTGTGTCTGTTGGATAACAATTTGTATCTATTGGATAACAGTTTGTATCTATTGGATAACAGTTTGTATCTGTTGGATAACAGTTTGTATCAATTGGATACCCGTTTGTATCTATTGGATAACAGTTTGTAACTGTTGGATAACAGTTTGTATCTATTGGATAACAGTTGATATCTATTGGATTACAGTTTGTTTCTATTGGATAACAGTTTGTATCTGTTGGATAACACTTTGAATATATTGGATAACAGTTTGTATCTGTTGGATAACAATTTGTATCTGTTGGATAACAGTTTGTATCTATTGGATAACAGTTTTTATCTATTGGATAACAGTTTGTATCTGTTGAATAACAGGTTGTATCTGTGGGATAACTGTTTATATCTGTAGGATAACAGTTTGTATCTGTAGGGTAACAGTTTGTATCTATTGGATAACAGTTTGTATCTGTTGGAAAACAATTTGAATCTATTGGATGACAGTTTGTATCAGTTGAACAACAATTTGTATCTGTTGGATAACAGTTTGTATCTATATGATAACAGTTTTTATCTATTGGATAACAGTTTGTATCTATTGGATAACAGTTTGTATCTATTGGATAACAGTTTGTATCTATTGGATAACAGTTTGTATCCATTGGATAACAGTTTGTATCTATTGGATAACAGTTTGTATCTGTTGGATAACAATTTGAATCTATTGGATGACAGTTTGTATCTGTTGAACAACAATTTGTAACTGTTGGATAACAGTTTGTATCTATTGGAAAACAGTTTGTATCAATTGGATAAAAATTTGTATCTATTGGAAAACAGTTTGTATCTGCTGGATAACATTTTGTATCTATAGGATAACAGCTTGTATCTGTTGGATAACAGTTTATATCTGTAGGATAACAGTTTGTATCTGTAGGATAACAGTTTGTATCTGTTGGATAACAATTTATATATGTAGGATAACAGTTTGTATCTGTAGGATAACAGGTTGTATCCATTGGATAACAATTTGTATCTATTGGATAACAGTTTGTATCTGTTGGATAACAATTTGAATCTATTGGATAACAGTTTGTGTCTATTGGATAACAGTTTGTATCTGTTGGATAACAGTTTGCATCAATTGGATACCAGTTTGTATCTATTGGATAACAGTTTGTATCTGTTGGATAACAGTTTGTATCTGTTGGATAACAGTTTGTATCTATTGGATAACAATTTGAATCTATTGGACAACAGTTTGTATCTGTTGGACAACAACTTGTATCTGTTGGATAACAATTTGAATCTATTGGTTAACAGTTTGTATCTGTTGGATAACAATTTCTATCTATTGGATAATAGTTTGTATCTGTTGGATAACAGTTTGTATCAATTGGATACCAGTTTGTATCTATTGGATAACAGTTTGTATCTGCTGGATAACATTTTGTATCTATAGGATAACAGCTTGTATCTGTTGGATAACAGCTTGTATCTGTTGGATAACAGTTTATATCTGTAGGATAACAGTTTGTATCTATTGGATAACAATTTATATATGTAGGATAACAGTTTGTATCTGTAGGATAACAGGTTGTATCCATTGGATAACAATTTGTATCTATTGGATAACAGTTTGTATCTGTTGGATAACAATTTGAATCTATTGGATAACAGTTTGTGTCTATTGGATAACAGTTTGTATCTGTTGGATAACAGTTTGCATCAATTGGATACCAGTTTGTATCTATTGGATAACAGTTTGTATCTGTTGGATAACAGTTTGTATCTGTTGGATAACAGTTTGTATCTATTGGATAACAATTTGAATCTATTGGACAACAGTTTGTATCTGTTGGACAACAACTTGTATCTGTTGGATAACAATTTGAATCTATTGGTTAACAGTTTGTATCTGTTGGATAACAATTTCTATCTATTGGATAATAGTTTGTATCTGTTGGATAACAGTTTGTATCAATTGGATACCAGTTTGTATCTATTGGATAACAGTTTGTATCTGTTGGATAACAGTTTGTATCTATTGGATAACAATTTGAATCTATTGGATAACAGTTTGTGTCTATTGGATAACAGTTTGTATCTGTTGGATAACAGTTTGCATCAATTGGATACCAGTTTGTATCTATTGGATAACAGTTTGTATCTGTTGGATAACAGTTTGTATCTGTTGGATAACAGTTTGTATCTATTGGATAACAATTTGAATCTATTGGACAACAGTTTGTATCTGTTGGACAACAACTTGTATCTGTTGGATAACAATTTGAATCTATTGGTTAACAGTTTGTATCTGTTGGATAACAATTTCTATCTATTGGATAATAGTTTGTATCTGTTGGATAACAGTTTGTATCAATTGTATACCAGTTTGTATCTATTGGATAACAGTTTGTATCTGCTGGATAACATTTTGTATCTATAGGATAACAGCTTGTATCCTTAGGATAACAGTTTGTATCTATTGGATAACAATGTATATCTGTAGGATAACCGTTTGTATCTGTAGGATAACAGTTTATATCTGTAGGATAACAGTTTGTATCCTTAGGATAACAGTTTGTATCTGTTGGATAACAATTTATATTACAAATTGTTATCCAATAGAAAAAACTGTATCACTAGATACCAACTGTTATCCAACGGACACACAAACTAATATCCAACAGATACAAACTGTTATCCAATATATATAAATTTTATCCTAAGGATACAAACTGTTATCCAAAAGATACAAACTGTTATCCTACAGATTAAATTGTTATCCAACAGATACAAACTGATATCCTAACGATACACACTGTTATCCCTACAGATATAACTTTTAACTACAGATACAAACTGTTTTCCTACAGATATAAATTGTTATCCAGTAGATACAAACTGTTATCCAACAGATACAAACTGTTACCCAATATATAAATTGTTATCCTAAGGATACAAACTGTTATCCAAAAGATAAACTGTTCTCCTACAGATATAAATTGTTATCCAAAGATACAAACTGATATCCTAACGATACACACTGTTATCCTACAGATATAACTGTTAACCTACAGATACAAACTGTTTTCCAACAGATACGAACTGTTATCCTATAGATACAAACTGTTATCCAACAGATACAACATGTTATCCAATAGATACAACTGTTATCCTACAGATACAAACTCTTATCCAACAGATACGAACTGTTATCCAACGATATAACTTGTTATCCAATGGATACAACTGTTATCCAACAAATACAAACTGTTTCAATATTACAATGTTATCCAATAAATACAAACTGTTATCCTACAGATATAAACTGTTATCCAATAGATACAACTGTTATCCAACAGATACAAACTGTTATCCTACGATACAAACTGTTATCCTACAGATATAAACTGTCATCCAACAGATAGAACTGTTTTCCTATAGATACAAACTGTTATCCAACAGATACAACTGTTATCCAACAGGTAAAACGGTTATCCAATAGATACAAACTGTTATCCAATAGATACAAATGTTATCCAACAGATACAAACTGTTATCCAAACAGATACAAACTGTTATCCAATATATATAATTGTTATCCTAAGGATACAAACTGTTATCCTACAGATATAAACTGTTATCCTACAGATACAAGCTGTTATCCTACAGAACAAACTGTTATCCTACATAACAAACTGTTATCCACAGATACAAGCTGTTTCCATAGATAATAATTGTTATCCAATCGATATAACTGTTAACCAAACAGATACAAACTGTTATCCAACAGATACAAACTGTATCCAACAGGTACAAACGTTTATCCATAGATACAAACTGTTATCCAATAGATACAAACTCTTATCCAATAGATACAAACTGTTATCCAATAGATATGAACTGTTATCCAATGGATACAAACTGTTATCCAATAGATACAAACTGTTATCCAGTAGATACAAACTGTTATCCAATAGATACAAACGCTTATCCAATAGATACAAACTCTTATCCATAGATACAACTGTTATCCAATAGATATGATACTGTTTATCCATGATAAACAA